>NC_133620.1:285376373-285673873 GCF_048593235.1 Sminthopsis crassicaudata
AGTTCCTATCTTCCAATATTATTGTGAAGATCAAATAAAATCACATTTGTAAATTCCTGGCATATAGAGGGCACTAAAAGAATCATTATTCTCTTTTCCTTGTTCTCTTCCTCTAGTATTCATTAAATGATTTTTCACTGGTTCATTCATTTTTTTACCTGTTTCTGTTACAGGGCTGAGTCACAGATGAAATGCATTGCTATGAAGTGATATGTCTATTCAGTGAGTGAGTGTTCCCAATACCTGTGTAGTAGTCCTGGGGCAACTGAGAGATGAAACTGTGAGCTCCAGCCTCCCTGGCAGCTTCCATGACCTTCTCTAGCTCCGGTTTCTGACTCAGCCCATAAGCTATATTTTCATATAGACTCCTTCCAAACATCTGTGGCTCTTGTGATACTGCAGCCACCTGGAATGAGCCAGGAGGAAGGGAAGGTGAAGGCAGGAGAAGAAGGAGGGCAAATGGGGACTTGGGCATTCCTCATAATAGAAGCCTCATCTCTATCACCCCCACCAGCAAAGATGCTGCAGCCCTAGGACCAGGAGCTCCACCCACCCTTCTTTCTTCTCTTCCTTCCCTCCCTGACCTATTCTCCCAAGGGTTTTCTGACCCAGATGATGCATCCTCACCTGTGAATGCAGGTACCGGTGTTGATACTGGGGCAGTGGCTCCCCATCTAGCAGCACCTGGCCCTGGGTAGGCTGATACAGATTCTGCAGTAATGCAGCCACTGAGCTCTTCCCAGCTCCATTAGGCCCCACTAGTGCTGTCACCTTCCCAGGGTGCAAAGTGAACGTCACACCCTAAAGGAACAAGAAGAAGAAGGCAGCAGGAGAGAGCGAGCCTGTCCCCTGGTTGGGCAGGAGCACAGACTCCCACCATCACCACCCCCATCTGTGCCGGACATCTCACAGCACGAGTCAGGGCTGGTGTGTAATTGTTCCATAAAAGGGAGGAGGAAAGATAAGGGAGAATAGAGAAGAGATGGGATGAAAAACAGGACCTCAGCCCCCCTGCCAAAATAAAGGGAAAGTGGGGACACCTCTAAAGAGGGTTTTTATTAGCTCCCTTGAGACAGCCAGGCTGGTTTGTGAGTTTAGGATCAGCCTGTAGGTGAGTTCTCTCTGACCCTTTCTCTTCCCTGCCTGGGAAGATTTGGGAGAGTTAAATTGTTAACTGAAGCAAAAACATCTCAATTATCTCAGGGAGAGATGAATTGAGGAAGCCCAATATCCCAGAAAGCATCTGAAAAGCCGAAAACTGGAAGAAGTAGAGTGTGGGAGGGAGGAAGTGATACCTGTAGGACCAAGACATCTGGTTGGCTGGGGTAAGCAAAAAAGACATCTTGGAACTCTACAATGCCATGCAGGCTAAGAGGTGCCAGGGAACCACTGGACAGGCACTGGGGTACCCTCTCTAAGTACTCAAAGATCTTCTCTGAAGATCCCACAGCCTTCTGTACACTAGGAAATGTGGAGAGCAATACCTGAAAAAAGGAGGATATGCCATGAGCAGTGTGAAGGGATGCAATGTGTTATCTGCTATATCTGACAGGAGAGCTGGAAAGAGGATGCTGAAAGGTGATAGGAGAGGAGGAATAAGAAGCAACTGTCAATGGGTCTCACCTCAACAGCAGTGGTGAATTGGATCTGGTAAAGAACAAAGGTGACAAGGTCTCCTCTGCTCACATCCCCGTGGATTACCATCTTTCCCCCTATGTACAGAATTCCCACCTTGAGCAAGAGTCCTAAGAGCTGTAAATAGATCAGAGAGTATAAATTGGGAAACTAGAAGACTTATAAACATGTCTAAGTCACATTCATGGAAATAATGGCATTGAAGCCTCAAGTTAGCCATAGAGTCATGTCATTAGGTTTCCCTGTTTACCTAAGGCCAAATTTCTTTGATTCCATGTAAAAGCAAAAACCCCAAGAACAGATGTGAAGTGTAGGAAAGAAACTAAGGATCTTCTGTGAACTCTGATGCTATCCATGTTCATTGAACAAATATATGTTCCCTTATCGCAAATCCCTCCTCTTCATGCATACTGGTGTTGTCAAGAAAGAGAGAGGAAAAGTATGGGGACCTCATAGCACCCCAAGGGGCCTGGGAAAAGGACCTCAGATTAAAGAGATAAGTAATCTCTCCATAAAGGAGATAATGCTTGGGCCCCCTTAACTCTATATCTATACTATGAAGAATCTCAAGTAAGAATGGGAGTTTTAGTGTCTTAAAATGGAAAATTTGAACCTAGAGTCCCTGCATGGGGACTGGGATCTATACGTTGTAGGCTGGGAAGTGGGTACTCTATCCCCAGGTACTCACATTGGTGGTCCACATATTGAAAGTATAGGCCATAGCCTCCTTCTGGTTAAGTTTATGTGTCTTCTGTAGCTCCTGGGCAAATCTCCGTGCCTCTCCTTCCTCATTGGCAAAGCTTCTTACAGTGGGCATGGCAGACAGGGCCTCCACAGCCACCTGGCTTGACTCTGCCAGGGATGTCTGCACTTGGACTGCCAGGGACTGTGAGGAAAGAGAGTAGCCATAGAATGTTGGGCAGAGAGGATTTTCTCAATACATTTTCATATAATTGTACCGAAATTGATGGTGTGAAACAACAGAGAAGGCAGTCCTGTAGATCAGACCACCATCTATGTTATCAGACCACAGAAGAGGACAAAGTCAAGAGGTCATTGAACATTTACTCAGGGCCCTCCTGGAGAAGGGAGAGCTTGTAGGAAGGCATCAACAAGTGCACTACTTGGGGAGCTAGAAAGCTTGAAACCTAGTCTAAGCTCTGTTACTGACTACAGATCTGACAAATGAGTGATGTTTTCTGTTCTTTGCTTTCCTTATCTGAAAAATGGAAATAACACTTGTACTAGCTTAGCCCTCATGGATGGATATGAGGAAAGAGCTTTATAAACTGTAACGTGCTCTAAAAACCATTTTATATGACATGCTAGATTGGTATGATAGAGAATTGAATTTGGAGCTAAAGAAAGTTTAAATCGTCCCTCAGACATTAACTGTGTGGCCCTGGGGCCAATCATTTAACCTCTCCCAGCATCAGCTTCCTTTTTTATAAACTGAAAACAATCATAGTCTCTACTTCTGAGGGATGTTGTGAGAATCAAATAAGATAACAAATGCACAGTGCTTTGCAAATGCTAAAGCACTATGGAAATGTTAGAAAATATTATTACTATTAGCATTATTATTATTGTTATTACTATGGTTCTTGTTTTTCTCTGATATAAATTCTTAGAGACAACAGCGTCAGAGATAAGAAATACAAAGACAAGGGGAAAGAGTGAAACCAGAAAGAAGGGTTATGTCACCCCCCCCCCATAGAAACTATAGTAACATAAGGATGCCAGAATTTGGATTTACGCAGAAGAAAGAAGAATAGAAGCACAAAAAACTATCTTAGAAAGAACTGTAAAGAACTGGTATAATGAGAGGACATAATGAAGAAAATGGCTAGTGGATAATCTAGAGACTACAGTAAAGAAAGTCCAGAGTTCAGGCAGGAGAACCATTAGATCCACAGGTAAAGATTATATACACTTTAGTCTTGTTCAGCATGGGGGCAAAAGAGAGCCAAAGAAACTAAGCTCATCATAGATAAGTAGATCCAAAGTTGGGTAGAGATGCTAGAAAAAATAATTTCCTGAACTTACCTGGTGCCATTTGCCCAGCTCCTTAGGCAGGAAGAAAAGCACAGGCAAAGCAATCAACGTGACCAGAGTGAGGGTCAGGGACCCCCACATCATAAATCCCAACAGGCAAAGTCCTCGAAATAAATACCATAAGAGCAAGCTTAGCTTCTCACTCAGGGACTCACTCAGCATGGCTGTGTCCTCTGACACCCGAGAGGTGATAGCACCTAAGGAGGAGGAGGGAAAATTGAGAGTATAGCAAGAGTTGAGAATCTGGAATAGTTGAGAGGGAAATGAAAATGTGAAGAGAGTCTGAGGCACATAGGAAAATGTCTGTGAACATTTTGGAATAAAGGTAGGGGCTAATTGGTTCAGGCACTCTCAAAGTGCCCCTAAAGGGCTTATGGGGTGCCAAGATGAATAGAGAGGGGCATGCGAAGTTGGGTGCTAGAGAGAGATCACAGTTGCAAAGTTCTTAGGAATCTAATGGTGTCATCTGTGCAGCCATGGAACCAGAGGGCCAAGGGTTCAAATTCTAAACTTGGAAAATTATTGAAACTATGTAGAGACAAGGGTATGAGGAGGCAAATCTCTCTGGTTTTGAGAATAAGAGAGTGTATAGATGGGATATATAATAATGTGTCTGTTCTGATCCTTGGCTGTAAAGGCCAAAGAAAATATGATCACATCTATATGTGGTTGTATAAAAGGCATAAGGAAAGATAGGACGCTGGGGCTGGCTTATCCCTGCTACCACTCTGGAACGAAACTCCCCCCTAATTTCCATCCATTGTACTACTGTAAGTAGCTTTTTGCCCTGACTCTCTCCTCCCTCCAATCTGCCCTTCATACTGCTGCCAAAAGAAGCATCCTTGGGCATAGATTTTATCATGTAAACTTTGCTGCACAAATTTTCAGAAGTTCCCTAAGTTCAGAAGTCTACTAAATAATATTCATATTCATCTCATCATTCAGCACCCTCCTTAACTGACCTTCCCCTTTCACTACTATCACAATACTCTCTTCTATACAATCTGTGCTCTCTGTCCTCATAAACTCTCATGCTGCCATGCCTTTGTTCCTTATGCCTGGAATGTTATCTTTCCCCACTTTTGCCTGTGAATTCTTCTACACTCTTTCAAGCTTAACTCCAGTGCTTCCTCCTCCCAAGTAAACATCCTGATTTCCTCTTTTCCATCACATTCTAAATAGCATTTTCCTTCCCTATAACTTTCTATTATATTTATCATTTGATACTATATATTTTAGCTAGCCATGTTAGTGTTCTGTTCCTCAGATGCTATAAGGGCCTTTTAAACTATGATTGACATGATTAATTTCAGTGTCTGCTTTGTAACCTTTTCTTATATTATGCAGATAGATATACTTGCTGCTTAAAATTTTGTAACTTCAAGCAGCATCTTTATACTCCAAAATATATATAAGTGCACATGCACATATATTAATAATGAAGGCTTGAGAGAGACATAGAGACAGAGAGAGAGAGAGAGAGAGAGAGAGAGAGAGAGAGAGAGAGAGAGAGAGAGAGAGAGAGTAAGGAGAGACACAGAGAAACTGAGAGACAGAGAACCAGAACCAGACAGAGACAAGGAGAATCGGAATTAGCATTCATATATAGAATCTCTAGAGGGAAGTTCTAAGACTTCCCAGTCTTTTAGACAGTAGACTCCACAAAGATAGAGACTGGTCCTTAACTAAATTATCTCTCTCCTCTAGCACCCAGCATAGCTCTCTGAATAAATTTGGTGCTTAATGAATGGTAGTTGCTTTTTGTTATAAGGGAATAGATAGAAAGGAGTCTAATAATGTCTCGTGTGAGGGTATAAAGACTCACCTGGGGGCAGTTGGTGACACAGTAGATAGAACACCAGCCTTGAATTCAGGAGGACCTGAGTTCAAATCTGGTCTCAGACACTTAACACTTCCTAGCTGTGTGACCCTGGGCAAGTCACTTAACCCCAGCCTCAGGAAAAAAAAAAGACTCACCTGTTTGGTTTTGTTGAAAAAAGTCAGTCTCCTGGCACAGCACAGCCCGGAACACTTGTCCTTGAAGATTGCTATGGGCTCGGCCCATAGTGTAATTATAAATTCCATCACCCAAGAACTCTAACAAAGCACTGGAAAGAAATGTAAGGGAAAGGAGAACTTTAATAAGGCACAATACTTGGAGATAAGGGAGTCTTTCTGGTGTATTGACCCTTCCAGAGTGGAGTCCTAGCTTACAGCTCCCTCATTTCCCAAGTTTCCCATTCTCTGAGTTTTCAAGCCCAGTTTTCAGACCTGATTAGTGTCAGAATCGACATGAAAACTACATTGTGGTTGAAGATAGCAGCTGCTTCATCCTGCAGGATCCAGTCTGTGAGGTGACCAGTAAAGAATGGAATAGCCATCTCTCCTGGAGGTGTTGAGGTAGAGAGAAAGAGAATGTTAATTTATCAATGAATTATTGGAGGTTTATTACATCAAGACTGGAGACTTCCAGCTGGACTACACCCCCATCTTCCCTGGTACAGAAATAGACAATCCCCTCACCTAAAGAATCACCCTTATTACACAGATACACCCCAATATTCTCATTATTTCCACAAAGCATAGGATGTTAGACCTCCTATATTAGATCCTTTGAGATTACAGTCCAACCCCCGCATTTGAGACTGAAACACAGAAAGATAAAATGAACTGCTCAGTCATACAACTTATACACAGTATTATTATTATGATCCAGGTCTCCTGACTCCTAGGCAGTTGTGGTTTGAAGGCAAGTCCACTAGATTTGGAATCAGAGGTTTTGGTCATGAAGTTCTGGACTTTTCTCATGTCTTCCTATTCACATTCCATAATCTTCAGTTCTCCCAAAGGTTCCCAGTCCCTTGACTCACCCCCTCTCCTCACCTAGACAGGACAACACGAGGAAGAACATCACTAGTGGGAAGCGTCGCAGTTCTGGGCCCACAAACCCCAGCAGCCGGTGCATGATGGACCCCGAACCCATGGGCTCGGACAGCGTCCAAAGGTTTCCAAGTTTCTGCCACAGGATGAGCGCCAGCAGTGCCACAGCATAGCTGAGAGCGAAAGCGTCGAGCCGGCTCCCCCAGTACAGCGGCCGGACCCCACCTCCGCTCCTTGGAGCGTCCCTTCCGATTAGAGTCCGGAACGAGGCGAGCCCGGGCAGAGCCAACCCCAGCGCTGCCGCCAGAGGCCCCAGAGCACTCCTCCAGCTTTTAGCGCCGGCCCTTTCTCTCTTAGAGGTCAAGCGCAAGCCCAGCCACAACAGACCCCAACGGCCCAAGCCAGCCCCCCAGACCCGGAGCAGCGGAGGCCCAGTGGGCAGGAGCCAGAGCAGGGTCAGAGGCAGTGCCGGACGGAGTAGCGCCCAGTCTGTGAGCAGTAATAGCAGCAGCGCCTTCAGCCCCCCAGAGGGGTCTCGGGGGCATTGGAGAGACGCGAGAGACTTCCAGTCAGCCATGCTCGGGGCGCTGTCCGGGGTCCTGAGCCCGACTCCTCACTATTTCTCCGCCCTTTGGCTCACGGTCTTGGTCCAGGGGATGCTGATATCTATATCCCCAGAAGGCTCCTTGGATGGTCCACGACAGGGACGGGCTAGAAGTAGAAGGGGCGGGCCGCGGCCCGGTTGCTCAGTAGAGAGAAGTGAAGGGGTTTCCAGGAAAAGAAATCGAAAGCTACCGCGTGTCCTTGGATCCGCCCCGCCAAGACCGCCCCACTAGGGAGATTCCAGACCTGGGTCTGAGACTTGAAAGGGAAAAGAAGCCGACTTGCCCCTCCCCTTAGCTCACTCCTCCAACCACAACCTCAACCCCGAAAGTTGCTGTCCGCTCAGAAGATCCTCTTCCTCCCATTGGTCTTCGCAAGGATTTAGCGTCACCAGTTACGGAGCAGTTCAGCTTTAAACAGGTTAGGAGCATAACTGGACCGAAGTCCAGTATAACAGACGCGCCCCCTGGAGGGAAGCAGAGCAAGGTGGGACGGTGCTGGCTGCGATCCCCGGTTAGAAAGTAGTAGTACCGGGGACTGAAAGGAGCAATGCACGACTTTGGAAGGATGCGAGAGAGCTCTTATTTCGGAGACCTTCCTGGAGTCGGAGAAATCCATACCGGGGTAAGAGGCTTGAGGGACAGCAAAGAGGGCTGGAGAAGGGGCACGATTTTGGAAGCCGGGCGTCAGGGACTGACCAAAGAATACACGTGAAAGTAGCCTTTCATTACCCTTTCAGACTCATTTCAAGAAAAGAGGAAAATCCTCACATTGGGAGACGCAATTTAGACGTGTGAAGTGTAGATGACTCTAAACGTTGCCAGAGAGGCTCAAGAGGGGTGTCCAGACTCCGCGGCAGAGTCCAGGGGGCAAGCGAGTCCCAAGCCCTTTCGCTTTCACTTCCCTGGGGAAACTTGTCAGGATAGATTGGAAGATTTGGGGGGGTAGAGAAGCTATACTTTAGGAAGGAACCCCGTAGTCACTGGATCATGGGAGCTGCTTGAGTGGAAACATGGAGTGATGGAAAATAATTTTTAAAGAGGGATCAATTCATCACATAGACTTCTTCCAGAAATACTTATGAGGAGAGAAAGAACTATAGGTGCAGTTTGGGAAATACCCCTGTTCTGGTGGTGCCCAAGTAATCTTCATCCTTGATTCAGGTGTGACCATGCTAATCCCACCACACAAGCCTGTTCTGGGGATTCAACCCATAAACCGATTGCCTTAAGAATATGGGGAAGAGGAAGTAAAGTAAGAGCAAGTAGATGTCTGACATGCACTTATTTGCCACTACTCAACATCTACATAGAAACTACAATTCTGAGGAGGGCATGAGGTGATCTGATGGAAAAAAGTTTTGGAGGAAATGACCTTCATTGAGTTGGATCAAGAGCACTGGGAGGGATTTAAATGGAGGAAGAAAGAAAGCATTACAAATAGGGGGAAAGACAAGAACAAAGGCATTGAAAGTGCAGGACAGGATCAGAAGGGACTTTAGAAAATAATTCCTTATTTATAACTGAGGAGACTGAGGATCAAAGATTTGAAATGATTAGCCCCAAACCACACAAGTAACAGGCTTGAGGTTGGATCCAGATCTTCTGAATCATGATGGACAAACGGTAAATGTATGATCTAAATAATAAAGTGCTTAAGGGACAATAATATAAGACTAGGAATTATAGTCAGCTTGTGGGTAGTGACAACTCTTACTGGCTTGAGTAAGTTACAATAAGTTAGGACAGTCATCTGGAATACAGAAGTAATGATTTTTATTTCAGGCAACAACCATAATTCTAATGGATCTTTACAAAGCAGTAAAGCATGTATAATATTCTAACTAGGTTCAGATCATAGATTTCTGGTTTTTTTGGGGAACTTAAGATTTCTCCCCTGACTACCAAAGAAATCAAATTTTCTCCTTATCAAAATCAGCTTAATGAAATCTCTTCACTTTAAGAAAAAAAAAGTCCTCCTGGCCTAGCTCCTAAATACCCAACC
Source organism: Sminthopsis crassicaudata (assembly GCF_048593235.1). Taxonomy (NCBI): domain Eukaryota; kingdom Metazoa; phylum Chordata; class Mammalia; order Dasyuromorphia; family Dasyuridae; genus Sminthopsis; species Sminthopsis crassicaudata. Next base: position 285,385,551 of record NC_133620.1, read on the forward strand.
CTCACTTCATAATCATATAAATTTATTGGGATCAGACAAGCAAAAATTCCCATTTAACAAATTTATGGTCAACCTCCCTCCCCAGCTAGTACCATATCTAGATACAAAATGTCACACATTCCAAGTTTTTACATTGGAGATCATTTCAACATGGAAATAGCCAGACTTGTAAAGCTACCCACATCTTTCCCTCCATCCCACATCCCACATCTTCCCTCCTCAAAAAGGTAATAAGTGATTCCTGGTATTTTCTTAGTATTCTTTTACCTATGGTAGATAAGGATGTCATTTGGGGGGAATTTAAGACAAAAGCACTAAATTCCTGGTAGGGGAAAGGGTCTGACTATTTGTAGATTAAGATACCTCTTTGTACCCTAGAAAGGAGTGGGAGAAAATAGAAAGAACAGGATATTGGAAGTCGGACCCCTTGGATTCTACTTCTAGCTTTGCCACTAATCAAACTTGTAACAACTTTGGTGCATCTATTTCCTGTAATCTGTATGTTTCCTGTAATTTATAGAATGGAACGGGGGGGTGTCCAAAAGTCTCTTTCATTTTTACAACTTAAAAGTCTGTGTTTTTGTAGACAACTATAATGGCAGTGGAGTTTGATGGTGGTGTCGTGGTGGGTTCTGATTCCCGAGTTTCTGCAGGGTAAGTATCAGGAAAATAAGGGGTTACAGGACTCTCCCCAAATAGATATGCTACCAAGCCCAGCCATAAGAAGCTTTGGCAGTGAGTTTTGAAAAAATGGGAGTCAATATTAATAACATAGTAGGGGCTGAAGTAACAAGTTGGAAGCAATCTATGGAAGGAAATTTAAAGGGATGATGACTGCAGGTTATATGAAACATAGATACTAGGGCAGAAAATATCTTTTTAACAGTGAGAACTCCAGGATAATTGAGATGTATAACTGAAAGGGATAAGCAAATAATTATCAGGTCTTTATTGTTCACCCTTCCTTAATACTCTCTCCCTAATCATCTCCTTCCTTCACCATTTAGAGCTGCTGTAGTGAACCGAGTGTTTAACAAGTTGGCCCCTCTGCACCAACAAATCTATTGTGCACTATCTGGTTCAGCTGCTGATGCCCAGGCCATAGCTGACATGGCCACATACCAGCTGGAACTCCATGGGTATGAATCATGAATGGTCTTGGGATTTTAAAAATTCATTTCTTCATATAATTCCCATCCAAACTACTACAGCTAAATATCTCCCTCTTTATTACATTACCTTCATTCAATGTAACTTAACATTCACAGAGTAGAGACACTTTGGTGGGTGGGCAGATGATATGGTGGGAAATTTATAGCTTTCTTTAAACATAATAAGGATTCTAGTTTTCATCAAAGAAATGCATATTTTGTGTTGGGATGGAGAAGGGAAAGCAGATATCAAAGCTTCACTAGAAGTGTAGTGAAATTGGAGTTTGGGGTATTACAGGTATAGTGTCATATACTTGGTTTGTGAGAGGAGGAGCAGGAATATAATATTTCAGAGAACAGTAACTGTCAGTCTCTCTAGGATGGAACTAGAAAAACAGCCCCTTGTTCTGTCTGCTGCAAACATTGTGAAGAATATCACTTATAAATATCGGGAAGAGCTTTCAGCCCATCTGATGGTGGCTGGCTGGGATCCATACCAAGGAGGCCAGGTGAGACCCTCCTAAGAGGATCACTACCCTTGTAATTATCTGGAGGGGTCATAAGTCACATTGTCAATGATGGCCAGAATTACAGTGCTGTAGGTTAATGGGTCGTTTCAGTGATGTTTGAAGTGAGGAATCTAAAGCTTAGGGAATGAAGGTTCTCTCCTACTGGGCTCCAAAAGAGAACTCTAGTCAGGAAAATATGAATTCAAATATGGCCTCAGTTACTAGCTGTGTGACCTTGGGCAAGTTATTTAACCTCTTTTTGCCTCAGTTTCCTTATATGTTAAATGAGGATAATATTACCACTATTTCTGAAGGTTCTTGTGAAGATCAAAAAAATTAATAACTGGGGCAGCTAGGTGGCACAGTGGATAGAGCACCAGCCCTGAATTCAGGAGAACCTAAGTTCAAATCTGGTCTCAGACACTTAATACTTCCTAGCTGTGTGACCCTGGGCAAGTCACTTAACCCCAGCCTCAGAAAAAGAAAAAAAAATCAATAACTATAGCATGCTTAGCACAGTGCCAGACACATATTAAGTGCTATATAAGTTATCATCATCTTATTTTTTTATTACCTTATCTCAGGTGTATGGAACCTTAGAAGGGATGCTGATTCGGCAGCCTTTTGCTGTAGGGGGGTCTGGGAGTACCTACATTTATGGCTATGTGGATGCCAACTATAAATCAGGCATGTCCCCTGAAGAGTGCCGACAGTTCACTACTAATGGTAACTATCCTTTGGGGAAGAGGAGAAGGGAAATTAGGATTACAATAGTAGTCCTTTGGAGGGGAACAGCAAATAAGGGGACAAGCCTTCCAAAAGGAAGAATATACTGGACTCTGAGTATAGCCTGGAGAGATGGACAAAAGAGTCTTGAACCAAGATAAATCTGCCCCTTCTTCTGCCTGTTCAAATCTCTCAACAGCTATTGCTCTGGCCATGGGCAGGGATGCCTCCAGTGGAGGGGTCATTTATTTGGTCACCATCACAGCTTCTGGCACCAAGCAGGAAGTCATCCTGGGGAAGGAACTGCCCCAGTTCTATGATGAATGAGGGATCCTCATATATTATTCTATCTCTTTGTTTTATAATAAACTTCATGTATTCAGAGCCTGGTATAATCATTGGGAGCTGCTCAGAGGATTTAGAAACAAGAAATATGGTATAGAGGCAAAAAACCTGGACTGAGACTCAAAAGAGCATAGTTCTTATCCCCATACTTCCATGATTTTGTTGTATGATTTTAGGTAAGCTCTTTCCTTTCTCTGGGATTCAGTTTCTTCATTTGTCACCTGAAGAAGTTGGTCTTTATGATCTCTAAGGTTAATAGGATCTTTAAGATTCATTCCTGTTTAACAGTCTATGAATCTGTTAGTAGTCAGGTGACACTTCTCCAGGAAAAACCCAAAATTTCCTTCTCCCTCTTGACTCCAGCTGCAGGCCCTGCTTCCACAGAATAAAGAGACAAACAAGGCTTCAGTCTTGGAAAGAGCTCTCTCACTTGGTCAGTGAAGGCTAGGGGAAACATATATGTATATATCCATAGTGTGTATATATACATATATAATATCTGTAATATCTGTCTCTATCATATATCACCATAGCTCTGATAAGATATAAATTTATTAATGCTTGGAAAGAAACAAAATAAATATCAACTACAGCAAATTTAAGTACATCTTCAAACGCTTTATATTTGAAATAATCACCAAACATTAGCTATAGAAGAGACTAAACATTAGCTTAATATCCCAATCTTCAATGCTTAGCACATGGTAAATATTTAATTAACAAATATTTGTTGACTATTGACTATTCTGTAGTGAAATGGAGATACAAAAAGGAGTAGCAACTTGCCCAAAATACTCATGGATTTCCATGGTTATATTGTAGCTATATACTGAGACATAGTTGTGAGAGTCTAAGAGACAGTGTGAACTAGTGAATGGAATGCCAGAATTGGCATCAGTATAACCTTCATTTGAATCTCACCTCTGGTTATAATTCCTGGGAAAATCACTTAACCTTTCAATTCCCTAGGAAAAAACCGTTGCTGATCTGTGTAAATAGAGGCAGCTGCATAATCAGGATCTCCTTATTCCTATAAAAAACCACAGGTTTGGGTGAAATAATCATGACGTCTATAATACTGTAACTTTGAGGTAAATATAAATTTTGGAGGAAATTAGGAAATAGTTTGGCAGAAAACACATTTATATTAGCTTCTTATACCATATACTACAATAAGCCCCAGTCAATTGATTCCAGTCAAAGTCAATTGGAACAAAAAAAAAGAGAAAAATAGGAAGTTACTTTCACAATTATGTTTAGAAAGAAGAATTCATAACCAAACAAGGAACAGAGGTAATCTTAAAAAATAAAAGACAATTTTGATTGTGTAAAATTTATAAGCCTTTACATGGACAAGAGAAATTTGGCTACATCAAGAAATAGAAACTATTTTTGAGAGAAAATTTGATTGTCATGTATGATCAGAGTTTCATACTCAAAATATATAAGCAATTCTTTTACAAATTATTTCTATATTTCTGTATATCAATCTTAATCTTACAACAAATAAATAAAACTAGAGTATTCTCAAAGTGATATATGGTCTAAATATATAAAGTTTCAAAGATGAAATTAATTCTATCAATAGCCATATGAAGAGAAATGCATATCAAAACAATTGATGTCAAAATATGAGGAAAACCAGCCTATATTGTAATTGATCAATATGGGAAATAAGTACACTCATTTGATATTGCTGGAGCTTCTTATTGGCCCAGTTGTTCTATAAATCTACTTGGAATTTTCAGTCATTTGGCCAGGGTTTTATACATTTTATCCCAAGCTATGAATTCCCTTTACAATGCTTTCTTCCATAGCTCACAAAATTATTTTTCCTCTATTAATTACATTAATTGAAAAATATTTTAAACTCTTATTTCATTATTCCAGTAATTCTAGTTAAATTTGTTTGTGTCCATGTTGTGTTTTTTATTGAGACTTTGCATCTCTCACACACAAATACACACACATATAATGGGGCGGGGGAGGGTTCTGACTGTATGATGAAAGTCCCTGTTGCATTGGGTAGCTTTATATGGTAAGATTTTTAAATTTCCTTCCTAACTTCCTGACTTTTGACTTGATGAACTCTGAGGGTTCTAGAGGAAATGTCTGGGCTAGTCTTGTTGCTGCTTTCTTGCAGTGTGGAGTGTTGTGTTGATCCAAGGTCTCAAGACCAGATCAAGCTGGAGATTCACAAACTTTCAATGGTTTCAAGGTGGTCTGATCCAAGGCAAAGTCTGATAATCTCTGCCTCTCCCTCTCCCCTAGTCAGAATTCTGCAAATTACTAAACTGTGTTTGAATCTGAACAATAATAGACAGATGTTGGATTCATCATCAGCTAGCTGGGAAGCTGAGTTACAGAATGGCAAATTCTCCTTTACTCTGAGATTCCTAATTATTCCTCTATAGACTTCAAAGTAGATTAGAAGCTGATAATGAAATTCTGTTCTGCTTCTAAGGTTTGAGCTACATTGCACCTTCTTGTTTCTGAATCTCTGATCCTCTTGGCATATTGCCTACATTCCTGGATGCTAGTAATCTTCTCAGTCTGCCTTAGGTCTGTGATTCAGAGATGGGGAAAAAAGCTTCTAGTTGATACTGTTTCTGTCAAGGCAGTCTAGTATGGATCTGGGAGTGCTGAAACTCATCTTAGATATCCTCTTGCTCTGGGGCATATTCTTTCTCTGTGATGGAGTACTCCCCATGGGCTGTGCTCTGTGCTCTTGACCCTGTAAGGTATCCATGGAGCACTCTATCTGTCTTTCTATGCTAGCTAGGCATGGGCATATGACTGGCCATTACTTTTTCTTGGATTTTTCCATCAGTAGTCCATATGGTCTATTTTCTATATTTGTTTTAATAACAGATAATTTCATCAACTAAAATGAAAATAATAGGACAACATGACAAAAAAAAAAACCTTGTATAATGCATTTAAAGCAGCCCTGAAGGTAAAGTTTATATCTTTTATAGTTTCATTAACAAATAAAAAGAAAAAATTAGTCATATAATTTTAAAGTAAACTAGAAAAACAACACATTTCAAAATCTCAAACACAAAAATAGATATTCTAAAAACCAATGAAGAGATAAACAAAATTGAAATAAAAAACTAATAAATTAGTAAGGCAAGTTGAAGTGTAAAATGGCCAAGTATCAGTCTTATTAAAGTGTTTTATCTTCTGATAAGACTTGACTATTAGCCTCCCAATCTATTGTAACTATAGTCAAATGGTTGGATTCTGTTTCAATCATTCTATTTATTTGCATGCTTTGATTCTTCCATGTTTAGCATTTTGTTTCTGTGTAGGAATTGACTACCTGTCTTATATCTAATTCATACTTCTACATTGAATGTCATTTTAGTCCCTCTTGAGGAGAATGAACTAGCTCGAAGTCATAATTACAACTTCTCCCTTAGACATCATAGTGGGGGAGTAATGAGCTGAAGAATGTAAAAATAGGAAATCTAATCTCCCTTATCAGAGGTCAGAGATAGTATGCTTAGAACATTGCTCAGGAAAAACACAAGTGGTTTAGTAGAAGATGAATTGGAGTGAGGAGAGACTTGGGGCAGACAGACCCACCAGTAGGCCACTGCAATAATCTGGGTGTTCGGGATCTGTACTAAAGAGATGTCATGTCAAAGGAGAGAAGAGAGAGCAGAAATGAGAGATGCTACAATATGAAAGGTATAGAGGGAGAGGAGAAGAAGGACTAGGACAGAGGACCCCCACACATACTGTTAATGTGGCAGAAGATCCATAGAAAAAGTGACCATCAAAAATATATATGGTGAAAAGGGAAACAAGAAAAATTGGTGTCATCAAAACCTGGAGAAAAGTGAGTATGAAGAAGAGGGTGAGTTACAGAGATTAAAGAGAAGTCAAGAAAGATGCAGACTGAGAAAATGACATTTTGGTGATTAAAAGATCTTTAGTAACATTGGAGAAAACAGTTTCATTTGAATGTTGAGGTCGAAAGACAGACTGCAAATACTTAAGAAGAGATCTCTGAAATTCTTGAGACTATAAAGTTGTGAGCTTGTCTGTGGTGCCATGGAAAAAAGCACTGACTGAGATTCAAATCTGGCTTCTGGTATTACCTGTGGAAAAAAAAAGTGTCACTTAACCTTCTCAAGCCTCACTTTCCAAATTTGTAAAATGAAGTAGTTGCAGATCAGATGTCCTCAGGCCCGTTCCAGTGTCTCAATCAATAATCTTGTGTGAGGGCCCCAAGATCACTAAGAAGTATCAATACTTCAAGGATAGGTTTTTCAGAGGAATATCCCCACCCCTCCCACCTATACCCATAGATTCCAAAAGGGATAATAATAAAACAAATTCTATAATCCATTTGGAAGTAGAAGACCTGAGGTCAAGTTGTAAAAATGGCATTCATTGAGGGTGTGACTCTGAGCACCTCACTGAGCCTCTCTAAACTCCAGTTTCTTCATCTGTAAAATGAAAAGAACATTGGCTGCATCAGTGATGCTAATAGGAAGTAAAATCTCTTACCTTTCACCTATGAAATATAGGGATGATTGGTAGGAAAACGAACAGGCAAAGCACTGGTCTTTTTGAGGAAAGCTAATACTTGGGATTCCAGGCCCTTTGCTCCCTTCCCTAGCTCTGACCCCAGTACATACATATATGGGACTCTAGAATTGACCCAACAATTTTTCACACTGAACATCCTCAATATCCTTACATGGTCATACTGGTGCTGAATGGACAAGGGAAAGAGCAAGGGAAGTCTTTGATATTATTCTGCCACAGGTATAAAAAAAATCAGAATCAGAATTTGAGAGCTGAAAGGGACCTCATAGGCCAATCTAACTTATATCCAAATAGAATTCATACTGTAAACTACCCTCTGAGGGGATCCAAATCCTTTTTGAAGGAGGAGTCCAAGACCTTTTGAGGCAGCCCCTTCTCCTTATAGACAGTTCTTGTTAGGAAAGAAGATGTGAAAAACTATATTGTAGGGGTTACAGAGTTTTAGACTAGGGCAGAAAAACTGTGGATAAAATTTATCAGTGCCAGAACAAGCAAATCAGAACCAGAAATTTTGGAATGAATAGGCTTATTGACTGGTTAGCAAGGGAACTCCATCTGAACTGGCAGACTCCTCAAAGCAAGAAAAGGACCATGCTTCTATAGGTTTCAATTTAGGCAAGAGATGAACTAGATATGGGGTATCTATGGATTGAATAGGGCAGGGGACTTACAGAGTAGAAATAGGGGATGTGATATCCCTTGATTAGATCGAGCCTATTGCTGAAGTAGTAACTGAAAACTCTTATTCAGGTTAGTTCTCTTTTGTAACCTCATCCTAATAGGACTATTTTTCCTATTTGTTGTTTTTAGCAAAAATAAAGGTCCCAGAAAGAAGGAAGGCTGCAATATAAACAGGGTCAATGTCAAAGCAGAGGGCCGATAGTCAAAATGGACTTATTTTCATTTTCTCAGCTGTCCCCAGCTGCTTTACTTCTAGGTCAGGTACTTCAAATGTCAGGGAACTAATTAATCATCAAAAATGCAAAAGAAAGATTTTTATCCTTGAACTTGTGAGCTTGTGGACAGACTAAGTCTGGGGCTGACTACTGCTATCACTGGGGAATTTGGCTTGAGAACTCAAGTGCAGAGAGAAGAGAACTTTGCTCCCTTCCAGCTTGTCTGTCTTCCATCCATGCACTGTAGGGTCCACATGTTTATTCCTGGCCCCCAAGTGTTTCTCCTCCAACTCTTACTTCTCCATCTCAGTCTCCATGTGTCTTTCAACTATATTTAAGCCCCTTCATTCCAAGGATGGGAAAGTCACCTTCCTGCCTCCCTTCATTATTCACTTAAGTAAGCAAATTCATATGAAGTATTAGGTAGAGATCTGTAGAATGGGATCCACTTTTGTTTAAATAAATAAATAAGTGTCTGTACAGTAATATGATTTGGGATATTCCTTCCACTAACCAATTAACATAGCATAGGTCAGGTTAAAATATGATTTGAGGAATTTGTCACCAGGGAGAAAAGCAAGTTGATGGCAGACAAAATGTTATATGTGGCATTGGGGCACAAAACTATACAAAATTTAAGGGTATTATGTTATTATGGATAACATCTTAATATTTATCTACAAGTAGGTTTTATAAACTTACAGCTTTTCTTAAAGAGATCAGCATGATATTATTAGGGCTATTCCTATAACAATAATGTCCAGGCATAGATTCTATAAACTACAGCCATCCTTAATAGAAATTTGTCACACCTATTGAAACAAAAGCCATATCTATTTCCAACTCTCTTCTTTGCCAAATATCCTAATAAAATGCTTTCTAAAATTATTTCAGGTTTGGGAATTTGTTTTAGACTAATAACATCCACATATATATTCACATGCAAACTTTTATATATATATATATGTATATATATATATATACACATATATATACACACACACACACATATATATATATATGTGTGTGTATATATATATACCAAATCCCTGGGCAAGTCATTTAACCTGTCTCTCTTAGTTTCCTCAACAATAAAATGGGTACCTGTCTTGAAGAGTTGTTTTGAGATAATACTTATGAAAAAAGAGGGAGAAAAGTCCTTAGGATAGTTCCTGACATATAGTGTGCCAGACAAATGCTTCTTCCTTTTCCTTTTCTAGGCATCTATTTGTCATAGAACCTGCTTCTGGAAGCAACTAAGCCTGATCATAAGAACATGATGATAGCAAAGCTGTTTCTTCAAAAGTCTGTTGAAGCAGTGGTCTGCAATTCAGCCATTCACTCCTTAGTTGACAGGAAACAGAGGGATGAGCATTGGATAGAGGATAAATGGAATATTGTGGAAGGACAGCACAGCAGTCCTCAAATGCTAGAAGATAGCAGTCAGGTCCCTTGCTTTTAGTGCTTTCTTCGAGACATTTCTTTCATCCAGTTTCACATGGCCTGAACTCATCATCTTGGATATTCTTGGCTGAATCATCTCCAGTAAATAAGTGTCTTCTAATTGCAATATCTAGATGTGATCTGGCCTTTGAACTCAGCCCAACTTTGCAAGTTGCAAGTAAGACTTTTCTGGCTGCCCTAGCATAAAACTGCCTCACCTGAAGGTGGCGATCAGTCTATTATTTGTTTTAGACTAATAACATCCACACATATACTCATATGCAAAAATATCTCTCTCTCTCAGTTTCCTCAACAATAAAATGGGTATCTCTCTTGAAGAGTTATTATGAGATAATACTTATGAAAAAAGATACTTTTTTCAGATAACCTCTTATTCAGATAGGTCTCCTCATTTTATGCTTTTAAAATTAAATTTCTGCACTTACATATTTTATCCAGTCAAGATGTTTTGAATTTTAAATGTGTTATCCATGGTGTTAATTATCCCTTGTAACTCCCAAATCTACTAACAAGTCACGGATTATATTTATTATTTTCCCTATTAGGATGTCATCTCCCTGATAGTAAGATCTCAAGTAAGATCTTTAACTTAAAATACATGAATTATCTAAAATGCAACTCCATATTTGAGAAGAACTACCAGGAAAACTGGACAACAGTCTGAGAGAAATAAACATTAGACCAATATCTTATGCCACAATCCACAAATAAGTTCAAAACAGGCATGTTACCTGAACATTAAAGATCATATTCTTTTCTTTTTAATTGGAAGAGATATCACATTCATTTTAAAGCCTCCAGTAAAGGAGGAACTCTTAACCAAACAAAGCAGAGAGGCAATTACAAAAAATAAAATCGATCCTTCCTATTGCATGAAATTAAAATTTGCTTCGTTAAAAGCAAAACATATGCAAAAAGGATGAGGGGGAGAAGCATTGTGTGATCGCACTACTGTTCCTTTTTCCTCTGCCTCTGAAGGCAGTTTCATAGATTCCCTTTCATGGATAAAATTTTGAACTAGGGAAGAGGTAGAAACAGAAGGTTGTTTTTGGCTAGCAGAGAGCACAAAATGCAAATAATTGTCAACTAAAGCAGCCTTATCTGTGGAAGTATTGTCATTAGCTCTACAACTTTTTGCAGAAAGAGACAAAATGAATACAAATGTTATTTTCTACATTTGCATTACAGAGATGAGCTCCTGAGATATGCTGTTGTCCCTCAGAGACATGTTCATATATAAATTAAAAATAAATAAACGAATAAATAAATAAAGTAAACTCAAATATGCCGAGATTCAGTTGCGGGGTGGGGGGCATTGACTAATCACTTTACCCTCCTCTGATCCTGGAATAGGACAAGAAGGATCAAGAATTCCAATGTTTGCTGCCTCATGGTAAAGGGAGTTTGGTAAAATCCTTATTTGGAAAGCACTCAGCTCCCTTTCCCCACTTCTTATCCTCCTTCTAATTGGAAAGCCTTCTTCCTCTAATAGGAAAAGGCACTAAAGAGCTGATCTAAATTTGAGAAAACCACCATGCACCTGTAGGCAAGAGACCTCAGGACATTGCTGTATGACCTTGGCAAATTACTTGCTCTCTCTCAACTTCAGTTTCCTCATCTGTAGAATACAATCTAATGACCTGTGATTCTGTGGATAAATCAGGACCAGAAAATCAAGGGAAACTGAAAAGAGAAGGGAAGAGAGGAAAATGGTGGAGAAAGGAAATCCTTTCTGGAAAGAAGGAAATCTCGGGGGAAATCAGGATCACTGATATCTTTTTTTGTCAACGTTGTCAAAATATCCAGACTCCGGGAGGTGAAGTTTGTCAAAATATTTTGGAGATAATGTTTTCCAGAACTAAAGCCCAGCAAGCAGGCTGTGTTCTGAGCTTGACATAACAATAATCCTTTGCTAAAGAATAAGGCGTAAGGCCTGTACCTCAGGAGTTACTACTCTCCTTCCCCCATTGTCCACCCTCTCACCTTTGCATAATTATAATAATCTTAGACTTAGCCTTACCAGGTTGAGCTCTGTCCTCTCAGGGTTTTGAAAAGGCTCTTGGGCCATAGTAGAAAAGGAGCACTTGGAAGCCAAGAGTGCTCAAAATGATATTATCCTCTAGCAAAATGTACTCACTAAGGGATTTACCTCCCTCTATTTCCCAAGGCCATTCCCCACATATATAAAATCCTTATTCCTTATCACTTTCAGGTATAGCACTCAAGTAACTCAAGACCTAAAAATAATAGTCATTTATGTCATAATCATAACTATGTTTTATATACATAAGACCTGTCTTTGGTCCAGCATATTTTAAGCCTTCCTTCTTAGGAGAGAGCTTCCCTTTGCAAACCTTATTTTCCTCATTCTGAAATTAATTGACCTGATTCTCCTATCTCTTGTCTACTGTATTTCTTTGGCTTAGATGACCCATGGTCAGAAGCTAGTTTCTATCTAATTGACTAAGGGAAGAATAGAGATTTAGAAAGGAAGAAAGGGAGAGAAAGGGAGAACACAGGATATAGAAGGATTAAAAACATTAAAGCTACCTGAAATTTTCCTGCCTGATAAATTGGCTGTATCTTCATCCCACACATATAAGTCCACGTGCATGAGTTTATAGTAGCCCTGGGGATATCAAAGCCACTGCTCCTACTCTTGGTTTCCTTTTCTGCTAGGGCCCAAGAGCCTTTTTAAAGACCACCTCCTGAGAGGACAAGGCTCAACCTGGTAAAGTCTGATAGAGGGCTAGGATTATTATAATTATGCAGAGGAGGAGGTGGGGAGGGTGGAGATTGGGGGGAGGAGGGTAGTAACTCCCTAGGTGCAGGTCTACACACACACATAATGATTAAACAGTTTCCCCTCTTATTCCTGCTTCCTCTATCTCAGGGCTAAGAAAATTCCAACGCCTGTGTTTTTTCAGAGGATGATCACAGGCTTTGGCTACATTCTAGGAATTCGCCTGCTTTAAGAGAAAGCCTGAGTTTCTTTTTCTTAGAATAGGAACCTTCCCTAACCAGACTAGCTAGTAACCACTGACATTGCACCACCTTGAGCTCTCATTGGCTGGGTCAGATATGTGGAGACAAACACTCTTTGAAACTAGGAAATCCTCTTTCTTCACTCCTGGATTTCAACTCTGCTTGCTTGTAGAGCAAAAACAAAAGGAGAGAAAACTGGGATTTCATTCCCTTTCTTCCACTTTGCTGACAAAAAAGTCAGGTCACATCAGTCTTAAGTTTTCTCATCTATCATAAATGTATTTTGATACTTTATAATTAGATTGTACATACATGTATGAAGACATTATTATTCTATTAAGTGATCTCTATTTCCCTTCCACCTCTCTCTTTACTCTGCTGCCCTCATTTCCAAGGGCAGTTGCCAATTATTTCCCTGTCTTTTATGAGGCTGGGACCTCTTTGGCTTTGCCCAAAGTGAGCACCTGGAGGTGAGACCAGATGCTGACCTCTCGTAAGTAGTCTATCTATCTAGAGTCTCACAACCTTGCCATCTATTTCCTAGGAAATCTGAATGTAAGGAATATAACAGTCTTTATGAGACAGCTAAATGAAAAAGCTCCAAGGAAGCTTACATAGAAGTGGAGATTCCTGTCAGTATAAGACCAGTATAACTGCCCAAAGTTTTCTTATCCTGCCAAATGAGATGAATATGATCTGACCTTCAGTTATCCAGGAGCACTAATCAACACCAAGCTCCTTGATCCCTGTCCCTAATGCCTGGTCCTGTTAGACTCAGAGGACTCTTAAAAACTCACCAGACTTCATTAGTTTTGGAGGGAGTATCCCATTCCCTCTGGAGCCTCACTATGGTGCACCTAAGAGCCCAACAGACATGTTTCCACTATTCTTCTGAATGACCTTCATCATGTGACTCTTTTCCCTCAGTAAAGCTGAATTACTATAATATTTTGGGGATTGTTTCATTGCTGTAGGCCCTTAGGATTCTGGCTCCCTAAATCTATGCCAAGATACTTGCTGGTAGGAAAGTAATCCCTGAGAGATGGGACAAATCAAACAAGACCTCAAATTCACCACGAATGGAGGTCATAGAGGAGGAAAGAATGTCCATTTCAGTCCACAATGAACTGCCTTTGGTGGAGCCATTTGTCTTCTCAGTCCTCCCTATCTTGTTTCATCCTTTTTGACCCTAAACTCCTCACAGTTTTCAGGCTTCCCACTGCCTCCTGCACCACCTGTCCAGTGACTGTCACTACATCCTGGATTTATCAGGGAACTGCCTGGAGAGAAAGTGCCAGAGAAAAGGTGAATAAGGTCGAGGGATAGGAGACTCCTGCACAATCCAATCTCCTATGCTGCCCACCTCAATTCCACCTCTCTCCTATTCTTTATAATGTTAATATATCTGAATTACTGTAGATGCCTCTCTTACCTCTGTTCTTGCTGCCTCTTTGCTTGCCTTCCTGAACCAAACCAATAAATGAAGGGATTGAGGAAGACCTCTGTCTTGGTAATAACAGGCTGAATAGTGTTCAGAAATTCAAATGATCAAACAAAATTTTAGCTTTTTCATCCAAAACATAAGGAAACTGAACTTGGTTTTTTTTGGGGAGGGACCATTTTAAGTCTGATATCCTATGATTTCAGTGACCAGGGTGAATTTGGTTAATCAGAACTGCCTCTGTGACAGTGGAGAAATTCAAGGAAGCTTAGGAGACATACCCAGAGATGGGACAGGATACTTTTCCAAAGTTACCTTCCTTATTTGTCTGTATTCCTGCAGCCTATTCTTGTAAAGAATATGTGTCCTGCAGCCCTCTTTGTGGTGGCTAGAAACTGGAAACTGAATGGATGCCCATCAATTGGAGAATGGTTGGGTAAATTGTGGTATATGAAGGTTATGGAATATTATTGCTCTGTAAGAAATGACCAGCAGGAAGAATACAGAGAGGCTTGGAGAGACTTACATCAACTGATGCTGAGTGAAATGAGCAGGACCAAGAGATCATTATATACTTCAACAACGACACTATATGAGGATCAATTCTGATGAACATGGACATCTTCAACAATGAGATGAACAAAATCAGTTCCATTTGTTCAATAATGAATAGAACCAGCTACACCCAGCAAAAGAACTCTGGGAAATGAGTGTGAACCACTACATAGCATTTCCAATCCCTCCACCTTTGTCCTCCTGCATTTTTGATTTCCTTCACAGGTTAATTGTACACTATTTCAAAGTCCGACTCTTTTTGAACAGCAAAATAACTGTTTAGAAATGTATACATATATTGTATTCAACTTATACTTTAACATATTTAACATCTATTGGTCAACCTGTCATCTGGGGGGGGGGGAAGGAGGGGAAAAAATTGAAACAAAAGATTTGGCAATTGTCAATGCTGTAAAATTACCCATGCATATATCTTGCAAATAAAAAGCTATAATAAATTTAAAAAAAAAAAAAGAATATGTGTCCTGGAGACTTACATGAACTGATGCTAAGTGAAAATGAACAGAACCAGAAGATCATTATATATGGCAACCACAAGACTATATGACAATTAATTCTGATGGATGTGGCTCTCTTCAACAATGAGATGATTCAAACCAGTTCTACTTGCTCAGTGATGAGGAGAGACATCTACACCCAGAGAGAGAACTGTGGGAACTGAGTTGGAACACAACATACATTCTCTCTCTCTCTGTTGTTATTTACTTGCATTTTGTTTTTCTCAGTTTTTATTTTTCTTCCTTTTTGATCTGATTTTTCTTGTGCAACAAGCAATTGTATAAATATGTATACATATATTGGATCTAACATGTATTTCAACATATTTAACATGTACTGGACTACCTGCCAGCTAGGGGAGGGGGGTGGGGGAAAGGAGGGGAAAATTTGGAATAAAAGCTTTTGCAACAGTCAACATTGGAAAAATTACTGATGCATATGTTTTGTGAACAAAAAGCTTTAATTTGAAGAAGAAGAAGAAGAAGAAGAAGAAGAAGAAGAAGAAGAAGAAGAAGAAGAAGAAGAAGAAGAAGAAGAAGAAGAAGAAGAAGAAGAAGAAGAAGAAGAAGAAGAAGAAGAAGAAGAAGAAGAGAAGAAGAAGAAGAAGAAGAAGAAGAAGAAGAAGAAGAAGAAGAAGAAGAAGAAGAAGAAGAAGAAGAAGAGAAGAAGAAGAAGAAGAAGAAGAAGAAGAAGAAGAAGACGAAGAAGAAGAAGAAGAAGAAGAAGAAGAAGAAGAAGACGAAGAAGAAGAAGAAGAAGAAGAAGAAGAAGAAGAAGAAGAAGAAGAAGAAGAAGAAGAAGAAGAAGAAGAAGAAGAAGAAGAAGAAGAAGAAGAAGAAGAAGAAGAAGAAGAGAGAAGAAGAAGAAGAAGGAAGAAGAAGAAGAAGAAGAAGAAAGAAGAAGAAGAAGAAGAAGAAGAAGAAGAAGAAGAAGAAGAAGAAGAAGAAGAAGAAGAAGAAGAAGAAGAAGAAGAAGAAGAAGAAGAAGAAGAAGAAGAAGTGTCCTGGAGGTGGCATTTCCTGAATCCCAAGCAAGAGCCTGGAATTTGTCCCCATCTGGTGGACAGCCATTGCAAAGAGCAAACTGTGGCAGCCTGCTCTATTAGCAAGAAATAAAGCTATTTCTGGGAAAAAGAAACAGAAAGTTGAGCTTCTCCCTTGATCCATAAGCCAAAAGAACCAAGCACTGGAAGCACACTGAAGCCTGAATATATGGGAGGAATCCAGAGCCAAGCTGAGTTCCTTTTCCTATGTTTCTTTGATTCTCGACTATTTCTGTGGCCCCACTACCTTCCCACTCACAGATTTTTAAACTTAATCAACCACTAGGCAAATATGGCTCTAAACCCAACTGATCAACTGTGGGCTGGGGCCTTCCTACTAGAAATGAGCAGGGATCAGGGATTGGAGAAGGAGGCAGAAAGGGCTGCCTGGTCTGGACTTCAGGCCCCTCATTCCAAAGTAGATTCAAGGAGCCATTCTTGGGGACTGGAGGCTGTTGAAGGTTGACCATGGTGGGAACTTTTCCAAACCCAAGAAATATGCACAGCAATGGAAATGGGTATTTCTGACAACAGCAAAGAGAGGAGAAGTTCAAAAGTAGGAGATCTGGCTGAACTGGAGAGCTGAGAGGACACATGTGAAGCCTTTCCTTCGGGTCACTACCACACTGAATATAAAAGTATGAGTGTGGGGTGGGCATTAGTTTCTATGGAAAGAGACTTTCAATTCATTTCATGTTTGTTCTTCTTGGGATTGTAGTTGCCATTGAGAGGCAAAACCAGGATTGGATTAATGGAAACTCTCTCTGGAGAGTAATTCTGTATGAAAAGAGGAGAACTGGGTCTGCAATAATTGTGTCCTGAGTAAATTAAATTTTGCAGTGGAGCTGGGGGAGAGGATCTGTCTGAAAGTCATCAGTCATCATACTGGCTGCTTCCCAGAGGTACAGACAGCTCTGGAGCAGGGGGTGCAGATGGGAGAAGTTCCCTAGTCTAATGATGTTCCTTTACATAGCTCTTTCTACAGGACTTGTGCTTGGACACTGGGGGATTTTCCCCATGGATTGAGGGCTTATGGAAGATGAGCAGGAAAAAGTAGGGTGGTTGCCAATAATCTGTATTCACTGCCACCATTCAGGAACTGGGGAAGGGGCAGTTCTGGGCTTATCAAGGACCCAGAGGATCGAGCTCCTCCTATTCCCCAGTAGCTCTCTTCATAGTCAGTTTTACCCAAAATTATACATCAGTCTATAGTCTATCAGTTCTTTCTATGGGTGGAGGTGATATTTTCCATTATAGATCTTCAGATTTCTTTTGGATCATTGTGTTCCTAAGAATAGCTAAGTTACTCATTATACAATATGTTCACAGTTTCTGGATGTGCTCACTTTGTTTTGCCTTAGTTCACAAAAGTCTCCAGGTTTTCCTGAGACCTTCTTGATTATCATATCCTATAGAACAATAGAATTCAATCACAGTCATGTACCACAACTTGTTCAGAGACTCCTCAGTTCATGGGCATTCTCTCAACTTCCAATTCTTTTTCACTTTAAACAAGTGCTGCTATAAAAATTTTGTCCCTCCTTTCCCAAACTGTTGATTCTCTTTTCAAGTGTAGTGACTGCTGATCCTCCACTTGTGGGCTACCACAGAGAAAAATTGTGGCTCCCCAAGCTCTGGCTGGGAAACCAAAGTGGAAAAATACCTTATGAATTGAGAATCTGAGACATGGGGAGTGACACGAGTTCTGTGTCTATGGCCAAGACTTCTTGGAGCAAACCATGCCTCTGGAGTGTGACCCCTGAACCTCATTTCCTGCCCCACTCCTGGCTCCATGCTTTCCCATACAGGGCATTTCAGCCCCTACCTGCCAATACTGTTGGTGCATAGTCCTAGACCATAGTAATTCTCCAGACCATATGGCTCTGAGATGAGCTTTACTGACAACAATCAGGGCATGTCCTAGTGCTCTTGTCTCTAGAAGCTTGGTCCCTCCCCACTCTGGGGGGAGTCGAAGGTCTCTCACACTCCCCACTCCCATCCCTCTACCCTTTGTCCTCACCTGCCCCCCCCCGCCTCCTCCCAACCACTCCCCATGCTCCCTTGTGAAGTTCTTTAAGAAAGTTGTTCCTGATTCTCACTACCACCCTTTGATTCTGGGGCAGGACTGGTGGAGATTTTTATCTTTCCTAGCACCTCAATGCTCCTTGTCTTCACACCACCTATCAACTTATTCACCCTTTCCCAAACCAAAAGAACTACCCCAAAACTCCCACTGTCCTGCCAAACTAAGCTAAGGATGCTAGGCTACTGGCCTCCAAATCTCACATATGCAGGCTCACATACATTCATTGCTTCTTCTTTTCACCATTACCTTTTCTGGTTCAGTCATTTTCCATATCTGTCTGACTCTTCATGACCCCATTTGGGATTTTCTCTGCAAAGATGCTGGAGTGGTTTGTCATTTCCTTCTCTACTTCATTTTTACAGATTAGGAAACTGAGTCAGGCTTAAGTGACTTGTCCAATACTTTCACTGTTTGTAGCACTTGAGTTTCCCTCTCTCCCATCAACCAGGAACACACCCTTTTTGTAATTCCAGCTTGAACCAGAGAGTTACCAAGAAATAAGGTCCCAGACCTCAGCCTTTTCCCCAACTTCCTCTGTCCTCTGCTGGCCTTCCCACTTCTCCTGCTCTGTGTGACCCTTTCTTCCTCTTAGAAATTAGGAAGACATTTTCCCTACAGAGAATTAAGAGCATCTCAAGGGTTGAAGAAGTCCATAGATCAACTTGTACCAGAGAGTAGAGACTAGATGAGCACATGGTTAAGATGTAGAAGGGATTATTGTTCAGATAGGAATTGGAGTGGATACCTAAGAATCTTAAGTCTATGATTCTGAATTATAAGCCCCAAACAACAGCATCCATGTCTACAAGTGAACCTACCATTTTCTCTCCTCAGTCATTCAAACAGAAGAGGGAAGGAGGGGGAGAAATAGTCTTGGACCCAAAGCATACATCAGGTGGCTAAGTGGGGCTGTGGATATGGTGCCACAACTGAACAACAAAAGCATATGACTTCTTCTTGCTTAAGCCAAGCATTTGTCATTGTTGTTTTTTAATTGTGTTTGGCACACAATTCATGACACACAGCTAGTGTCTGTGGCCAGATTTGAACTCAGGAAGATGAATCTTCCTGACTCCAGTCCTGGCACCCTAGCTACTTTGACACTTAGATTTCTTAGTTTATTTCTAGACATTTTTCAGTTGTTAGTAGTACTCAATATCTTATTAAAAGAATCACAAAACTAGAGTTAGAGGTCACCTTAATAGTGTGAGGGATGTAGAAGACCCTTATCCAAAATGATTACTCAGAGATCACTAAGTAGAAGGCAGAAAAGTTGTTTATTAAAAACCTCTGGAGGATGAGCTGTCCCATCACAAGATAAGAAAGAGAAAGCTCACGGTAGGAGAGCTAAAGAAGTAGTAGAGATACACAGCTTTTATACAAGAGATTAGATCACGAGTAAGAGAGCATTGAGAAAGGAAGGGGGAGGCATCTAATTGGTTGTTGCTATTTGGACAGATTGGAATGGAAGGTTTCTGTTTCCCCAAAATCTCCTGATTTCTAGGAAACAGAAAACCAGGTCTTCAGGCTTAATCAAGCAGATAGTAAATATCAATAAATGTCAACTACTTAAATGTCATCAGCTCAGGTTAAGTAAATATGTTTATAGATGGCCAAGGCTCAAGTAAATATGAGCCTGCACATATTATACAAGTCATAGGGGAAACAGAAATAATGAAAATAAAATACAGAAAAAGAATTCATACATTCCTGTTCTTCACCTTCTCTCTCTCTATTCCACACAATAGCCATATAATCCAACTTATCCCTACCTCCCCCACCTCACAAATTTCCTTTTATTCTCCTTTTTTAAGTCTAATTCTATCTTTCCCATAGGATAGGCAGTGGCAAAATCGATAAAGTGGCAGACCTGGAGTCAGGAAAACTTGGGTTCAAATGTGGTTTTGGACTCTTCCTAGCTATGTGATCCTGTACAAGTCACTTGATTCTGCTTGCCTCAATTTCTCATCTGAAAAATGAGTTAGAGAAGGAAATGGCCAACTATTTTAGTATCTTTCCCAATAAAATAGAAAATGGGACATGGACATGACTAAACAACAACAACAACAACTTTGTCGCATAAATTTTTATAATAACTTTTATTATGTCTTCAGAAAATCTGGCTTTTTTGGTGGCTGCTAATGTTTTTTCCAATTTATTTTCCCCCTCATTTTTTCAAGTTTTTTTTTTTTAATTAAAGCTTTTTATTTTTCAAAACATATACGTGGACAATTCTTCAACAATAGCCTTGCTTTATACAATTATGCCACACACACACACACACACACACACACACACACAAATCGAATCAAACCAGTTTAAAAAAAAAAAGAAGCAAAATACAATGCAAGCAAACAACAACAAAAAGAACGAAAATGCTATGTTGTGAACTACACTCAGTTCCCATAGTTCTCTTTCTGGGTGTAGCTGGTTCTCTTCATGACTGAACAATTGGAACTGGTTTAAATCATCTCATTGTTGAAGAGAGCCACGTCCATTAGAATTAATCATTATATATATTATAAATCCCTGTGTCCATTTCTATCTGAGTCTGAAGCAGGTTCCCTTCAGCCAGCCGTTGTTGTATCACTACAAGGCATCCTCCAGAAAGTGTCTTCCACTTACAGGTTTATTCATCTAGAACCTGAGGCCTGGCTGACAGCCTCTTGGCCAGGAAAGAGAGAACTTGGGGAGAGACGGACAAGCTCAGAGGAAGCCTGGATCTCCACGGTGCCTGTGCCTAATGACCCCCTTCCAGTCCTGCCCACCTGAAGCCTTCTTCCTCCAGACCACAACTCCAGCAATGACCGCAGTGAGGAGGAGGAGGGCAGCAGCAAGGACCCCCATAATGATCCAGGGGGATGAGGACTCTGGCTCTGAAATGGAAAAGGGAGCTGAAAGGCTGGGATCCTCTCTGGCCTGAGATTCACTGACCCTTCCCTCACTCCCCCTGCAGCTCCCCCTCCCTCTGCTCCCTCTGGGAGGTGGGAATGGCCATCCCCCAGCCCCCCTCACGATCCTTACCCCATTTCAGGGTGAGGGGCTCAGGCAGGCCCTCGTGCTGAACTCGGCAGCTATATTTCCCTTCCTGGCCCGAGGTCACCCCCACAGCCGCCCACTTCTGGAAGGTGCCATCTCCAGCAGGCCTGGTCTCAATGAACTCTGTGTCCTGGTGCTGTTCCTCCCCATCCCTCAGCCAGGTCAGAGAGATCTCCGAGGGGTAAAAGTCCTGGGACCGGCACTGCAGGGTCACCTTACCATCAGGATGGCTATGATGAGTAATTCGAACAGAGGGAGGAACTACAGAAGAAAGATTAGAGGAAAGGTTACAAGGGACTCCCTTCTTCAAAGGCTAGGGTCTACTATAGGGTAACAAAAATTATACTGTACATTTGAAGAAGAATACAAATCTCCTGAAGCCGTGAGGGAAACAAAAAAGTGTAGCTGGTCCCATTTCAGAGAGAGGGATGCCTGGTCCCATCCCTCCTTTGTTTATATACAGGTTGGGACCAAGAACGTGTAGAATTCCTGAGTCAGAAATTTTAGGGGGAGGGAGAGAAGAGGAACAATGAGACACAGAGGATAAGAGCTGAAGTTAAGTTAGGCTGTCCACCTCAACCTAGATTGAAATTGTAATGAAGGGGACAAATTCTTCCTGGTCAGGAAATTATTTCTCTCCTTGAGGCAGCAGTTCTTCTGTGACTTCTTTGCACCCTAAGCCAAGCCTCAAACAATCTAAATTGAGGCTGGATTGATTTATTATTTCTATAGATAACGGCTTTTATCTCCAACTTCTTCAGTTCTACAGATTCCGGGTCCCATGGAAGGACCTAAAGAATAGAGTTAAAAGGTCTCACGGGCTCGTGGGGTAAGCTAACATCGGGCTCACACACTCAATGATTCAGCCCAATCTCCATCCCTATCCCCCCGCAGCTGCTGGACAAGATCCCTCTTACTAGAGGCAGACAAGAAGAATTCAGGCTCCACCTCGCGCCCCTCCTCCATCTCTAGGGGATGTAAGAGGTAGAGGGTAGGCTTAGCCAGAGCCCAAACAAGCTGTACCTGCCCGGAGCAGTTTCTCCTTCCCGAACGCCAGGTACTTGCGCAGCCAGTAAACGCACTTCTCCTCCAGATACGCTTTCTGTCTCTGGGCGATGCTGCGCTCCGCCTCCCACTTGAGCTTGGAGTTAACAGCCGTGGGCTCTGCCGCGGTCCAACTCAGAGTTGTCAGATCCAGGGATATATAGTCGAGCCCATTGTAGGCGAATTGCTCAAACCCCCTCTTGAAGATCCAGTCGTAAGTCACCTCGCAGCCGACCAGGCGCTGATAAGTGTGAACTTTGGGCCAGACCCAGAATATTGAGTCAGTCCGCTTACACACGCCATCGGACCCAATCCTCTCCCAACTTTAAGAGGCTGATCTGAGAGGTGGCCTTCAGGAGCGTGCATGCCCCTCCCGATCTATCTCCTACCGGCCCCACCATCTCCCCGGTCTGAAGACCATATCTGGGCCGCCATAACCAGAGATCCCCTCACCCTGCCTCACTCACCTCCCTCGCTCTGATTGTAATAGATCTGCAGATTCTTCAGGCCCACTTGGAAAGTGCGCGCAGTCTCCCAGATGACACGTGAGTTCCTCTCCCAGTAATTCTGGTCACTCGTGTCCAACCACTTCACCATAGGCTCCTCCCACAGACTCGTGCTATCGCTGTCGAAGCGAACGAATGCCTGATCGTCCACGTAGCCCACGGAAATGAACCTCGGCTTTGTGAGCCCGGGCTGAGACATGGAAGTTTGGAAATACCTCAGAGAGTGAACTCCTAAGGACAAAGACAGTGACCATGATTATCCTCCCAGGCCCAAGGATTCAGGTCCGGCCTCGGAAGCAAAGACCCAAAACTCATTCCAGCGTGGAATCCTTGCAGCCGCCCCTGCCGCTGCCACCTTTCTCTTTCATTTCTTCTACTTTTCCCTATCCAATCTTTCTCGGCTCCCCTGAAACTTCTCCCACTACCAGATTGAAGCCATTGTCTATTTTGAACATCCTACTCCCTCCCTTATATGGTCCAGAATTTTTTTCCCTCCTGAGGCAACTGGGTTAAGTGACTTACCCAGGGTCACACAGCTAGGAAGTGTTACGTGCCTAAGACTAAATTTGAACTCAAGTCCTCCTGACTTCAGGGCTAGTGCTCGATCCACTGCGCTCCTTAGCTGCCCCTGCATCTAAACTTTCAAAACTACTCACAAGTACCCTGAATTCCAAAGTTTCTGTTTCCTGTAAACCCCCTTTTTAGCCTCCAAATACGATCCCATCTTTTTCATCCCTTTCCTGTACTCTTCTTCCCAATCCTCCTAATCATACCCTTCCCCCAGTCCTCTTGTCTCCAGTTTTTCCCCCATCCACCTCCCCCCCCCACCCTCTCTAGGGATCTTCCTTCCTAAGCTTGCCGTTCCCCTTTCTATACTGATGAGGAGTAAATGATGAGTAGTAAATTGTGGTCTAAACAAAGATGGTTCTGTTCCTTTTCTCTCTCTCCTTCCTTCCCCAAAGTAACCAAGGGCCGTTTGGGCAGCAAAGGAATTTGCTACTTAATGCTGTATGGAAACATAGTCTTTATTGATTAGAATGGAAACACGGATAGCCCGTGGGCAAAATGGCTGCATGGCACAAGGCCCATTTTACAAAGAGAAGATCCCCGAGTTCTCTCTTTTATGCAGTGATGTAAATAAGATAAGGACTCTCTTGTTATCTTTTGGGGACAGACAGAAGTCTCTTCCCAAAAAGGAATTTCCTGATGCCATTTGGTCTATCGGAGCAGAGTAGAATGGGGGCTGTAAAACCCTGGCCAGCTCAGATAGCCCAAACTAGTTTCACCAGATCTTGTATCAAAGGTCCAAGTCCCAAAAGAAGTTGGAGATCAAACAAAGAATACCAAAGGGCTACCGCCCTCAACAATACCAGACTCCTCGACTCTGCTAGCTAGCTTTGTCCCCAACTTCCCCAAGCCTTCAACCCATCACCTGTACCTCAAACTTGTTCTAAATATTCCCAAATTAAGAGACAGTACATGTAGGCACACACACACACACACACACACACACACACACACACACACACACACACACACACACACACACACCAGCTAGGTACTTAGCCCCTAAGTAACTCACTCTCCGCCCCCTGGTTAGAACAAACCGAACCTGAGCATTAGGAAATCTTTCCATAGAGCTCAAGATGGGTTATGGGAGGTGAGAAAAAACCCTTTTCCCAAAAGAAGCAGCTTCGAGTCAATCTGCCCAGTCACCAAACAACAGTTTAATTCTATTAACCGTATTCGTTTGTAAAACGAGCTGGAGAAGGAAATGGCAAATTACTCCCGAATCTTTAAAAAAAAAAAAAAAAAAAAAAAAAACCTCAAATGGGGTCATGAAGAGTCAGACACGACTGCAAAATGAATGAACGATAACAACATTCTTTACTCACCTGCCTTGATCTGTGGCAGGGCCACAGCCATCAACAAAAAGGAGAGCTCCAAAGGTTTCATATTAGAGAACAAGACGCTCTATGTTAGAGTAGTAAACAGGAAATAACCTAGTCAGTTCGTGACAAGTTGCCATCCAATGGCAGCTAGAGAAAGCAACCAAAAAAAACAAAACTGAAACTGGTCTTTTTGATCTCTTTTCTTTTTTTTCTTTTTTCTTTCTCCCTTCTCCCTTCTTCCCTCTCCCTCTTCCTCTCCTTCTCCTTCTCCCTCTCCCTTTTCTTCTCCCTCTCCCTCTCTCTCTCATTCCTGTGTGGAATCCTTGCAGCCGCCCCCAGGCTGCCACCTTTCTCTTTCACGATACCCCTAAAGCTATGTAATTGTGCAAATCCTTTGACCCAGATATACCACCACCAGCTCTATCCCAAAGAGATCAGAGAAAAAAGAAAAGGGTCCATATGATTATTTTATTTATATTTGTTTATTTTTATTTTAAATTAATTTATAGCAGCTCTTTCTGAAGTGGCAAAAAATTACAACCTGAAGGATGGCTATCAAATGGCTGAACAAGTTATTATATATGTGTTAATGTGATGGAATACTAATATGCTGAAAGTATGAAGCATTTTCAAACCTGCTAAGACTTAAATAAACTGATACAAAGTGAAGTAAACAGGACCAGGAAAAAATTCCATAGTAATAGCAATGTTGCAAAGATAATCAACTATGAAAACTAAATAACTTTTAACGGTAACACAATTCCAAAGGACACATGATGAAATATAGTATCCATTTCTGGTGATGAACTAAATTGCAGTTTGGAGTATATTTTTTCTTTTATTTTTCTTGGGTTTTTTGCTTGGTTTGTTTTGGTTTTGAAACATACCTAATATGAAATGTTTTATACAACTAATGTATATTGAGTATTTCATTTGTTGCCTTTTTATTGGGTGTGGGAAGTGGTAGAATATAGAAGAGAATTTGAAACTGGAAATTTTTAAAACATTAATTTTTAAAAATATCTCTTAAAAAAATTAAATAGCATTTTATTTTTTCCAATTAAATGTAATCTTTCAACATTCATTTTTGTAAGATTTTGAGTTCCAAACAGTTTTCTTTCTCCCTCCTAAATCTACCACCTCCCCAAGACAGCAAGTAAACTGATATAGATTATATATGTACAATCATTCAAAATATTTTTTCATATTAGTTATGTTGTAAAAGAAAAATCAGAATATAATAGAAAAACTACAACAAAGAAAAAGAAAACAAAAAAGATGAAAACATCATGCTTCAATCTGCATTGTCTTTGAATGCAGATGTTTTTTTCTATGCCTAGTCTATTGAAACTCTTGGATCACTGTAATGCTAAGAAGAAATAAGTGTATCATAGTTGATCATCACATTAATCTTGCTATTATGGTAGGTATAATGTTCTCCTGATTCTACTTGCTTCACTCAGCATCAGTTCATTTAAGTCTTTCCAGACTTTTCTCAAATCATCCTGCTCATCATTTCTTATGGAACAATAATATTCCATTACATTCATATATCATATCTTATTCATCCATTCTCCAATTGATGGGCATCCACTCAGTTTCCAGTTCCTTGCTATCACAGAAATAACAGCTACAAATATTTTTGCACATGTAGCCATTTGGCTAAATCTATTTTTAAGAAGTTGTTTTCTTCAATATATGTTTGTGCTTTTTTTTTTGCAAGCTGTTGACTTTTTGCTTTCATAATTCTCTGCATAATTTTCATTTCTTTCCTCATTTTTTTCTACATCCCATTTTTTATGATCTGTTTGGGATGCAGACCCAGTAGTGGCACTGCTGGATCAAAGGATATGTACAGTTTTATAACCTTTTGGGAATAGCTCCAAATTGCTCTCCAGAATGGTTGAATCAATTCACAACACCACCAACAAAGCATTAGTGTCTTAGTTTTCCCATATCCACTCCCACATTTATCATTTTCTTTTCCTGTCATCTTAGCCAATCTGAGGGGTAGGAAGTGGTATCTCAAGTCCCTTTAATTTGCATTTCTCTAATCAATAATGACTTAGAGCATTTTTTCATATGACTATAGATGACTTTAATTTTTTCACCTGAATTGCATGTGTTTAATCTATATTGGATGGTTTACTGTCTAATAGAAGGAAGAGGGGGGAAGGCAGGGAGAAATTTTTGGAACACAAGGTTTTGCAAAGGTGAATGTTGAAGACTATCTTTGCGTGTATTTGGAACAATAAGAAAAAAATGATAAAAACAAGGAAGGAAGGAAGAGAGGAAGAAAGGAAGGAAGGAAGGAAGGAAGGAAGGAAGGAAGGAAGGAAGGAAGGAAGGAAGGAAGGAAGGAAGGAAGGAAGGAAGGAAGGAAGGAAGGAAGGAAGGAAGGAAGGAAGGAAGGAAGGAAGGAAGGAAGGAAGGAAGGGAGGGAGGGAGGGAGGGAGAGAGAGAGAAAAGGAGGGAGGGAGAGGAAGAGAGAGGAAAATAAAGAAAGAGGAAGGAAGGAAGAGAAAGGAAAAGAGAGGAAGAGAGAGGGAGGGAGGAAAGGAGGGAAGAAGGAAGGAAAGAAGAAAGAAAAAAAGAAAGATTATGCTAAATTTTGCTGGGTAGTTGATTCTTGGTTGTAGTCCAAATTTCTTTGCATATCATATTTCAGGCTCTCCGATACAGCAATGGAAGCTGCTGAGTCCTGGGAAATCCTAACTATGGCTCTTAAATATCTGAATTATTTCCTTCTGGCTACTTGCAGTATTTAAAATTTGACCTATTAATTCTGGAATTTAATTACAATATTTCTTGGAGTTTTCATTTTGGGCTCTCTTACAGGGGGTAACCAAAGGATTTTTTAAATGACTATTTTACTTTCTGGTTCTAGAATATCAGGGTAGTTTTCCTTGATGATTTCTTGAAAAATGCTGTCCAGCTTCATTTTCTGATCATGGCTTTCAAATGGTACATTAATTCTTAAATTATCTTTCCTGGATATATTTTCCAGCTTGGTTGTTTGACGTATTTTATATTTTCATGTATTTTTTAATTTTTAAAATTTTGTTTGACTTGATTCTTGATATCTCAGTGAGTCATTCACTTATACTTGTCCAATTCTAATTTTAAATGAATTAATTTTGGGGAGTTACCTTTTTACCACCTTTTCCACTTGGCCATTTCTACTTTTCAAGGAGTTCTTTGGTTCAGTGAATTTTTCCATTTGGCTAAATCTATTTTTAAGAAGTTGTTTTCTTCAATATATGTTTGTACATTTTTACAGTTAAAGGTTCTGATAAAGGCCTCATCTCCAAAATATACAGAGAATTGACTTTAATTTATAAGAAATCAAGCCATTCTCCAATTGATAAATGGTCAAAGGATATGAACAGACAATTTTCAGATGATGAAATTAAAACTATTTCCACTCATATGAAAGAGTGTTCCAAATCACTACCGATCAGAGAAATGCAAATTAAGACAACTCTGAGATATCATTACACACCTGTCAGATTGGCTAAGATGACAGGAACAAATAACGATGAATGTTGGAGGGGCTGTGGGAAAACTGGGACACTGATGCATTGTTGGTGGAGTTGTGAAAGAATCCAACCATTCTGGAGAGCAATCTGGAATTATGCCCAAAAAGTTATCAAAATGTGCATACCCTTTGACCCAGCCATACTACTATTGGGCTTATATCCCAAGGAAATACTAAAGAAGTTGGAAAGGGACCTGTATGTGCCAAAATGTTTGTGGCAGCCCTTTTCATAGTGGCTAGAAGCTGGAAGATGAATGGATGTCCATCAACTGGAGAATGGTTGGGCAAATTATAGTATATGAATGTTATGGAATATTATTGTTCTGTAAGAAATGACCAACAGGAAAAACACAGAGAGGCCTGGAGAGACTTACATCAACTGATGCTAAGTGAAACGAGCAGAACCAGAAGATCATTATACACTTCAATAATGATACTGTATGAGGATGTATTCTGATGGAAGTGGATATCTTCAACATAGAGAAGAGCTAATCCAATTCCAATTGATCAATGATGGACAGAATCAGCTTCATCCTGAAAAGGAACACTGGGAAATGAGTGTAAACTGTTATTTTTACCTTCTGAATCCAATTCTTCCTGTGCAACATGTATAAGACTGCCTGCCATCTGGGGGAGGGGGTTGGGGAGGAAGGGAAAAAATCTGAACAGAAGTAAATGCAAGAGATAATGTTGTAAAAAATTACCCATGCATATGTACTGTCAAAAAAAAAGTTATAATTATAAAATAAAATAAAAATTAAATAAAATATATATATATATATGTTTGTGTTGTTGTTGGGTTTTTTTTTTTTCAAACTTGACTTTTTTTCACAATTCTCCTTCATAATTTTCATTTCTTTCCTCATTTTTTCTCTCTTACTTGATTTTTGAAATTCTTTTTGAGCTCTTTCAAGAGAATCTTTTGAACTTGAGATCAATTCATGCTTCCCTTTGAGGATTCACATTTAGGCATTTTGCCATTGCTGTCCTCTAATAGTTTTCTATGGTCAGAGCTCTTTTTGCTTTTTTGCTCATTTTTTTAAAGTTGAGCTCTGCCTCTAAGGTGCAGAGGACACTGTCCCAAGCTTCTTTTCCAGGGGGACAGGGACCTCTCATAGGCTTACCACACTGGGGCTGGAAGTACTGGCAGCTTTTCTACTGTGCTGGATTGGCTTGTCCTATTGTGCAGGAGCTTGCAATTTGCCTTCTACACTGGGGTTGAGGTTCTCACAGCTAGCCTGCTGAGCCAGTAGCTGGCTGAGCCAGTGGTCTCTGCTGATCTTTGTGGTAGCTAAGAGCCTCCCACTAGATTCCTCTTACCAAGCCTGCATTAGTCCCAGCTTTCAGTCCATCCAAGTGAGACAAATCTTTCCTGAAGTCTTTTTATGTTAAGTTGGACAACTGCTTCAGTTTTAATTTTTGTTGATGCTGTCACTCCAGAAAATCTGTTTAGAGCGTACGTTAATGTTATTTCTGAAGAAAACTGAGGAGATCTAAGGCAATTTCCTGGCTCCTCTTTGCTATTTTGGCTTTGCCTGAAAAAAAGTCTCTTTGTAACCATCAGAGGTTAAGAAAGGACTGAAAATAGAAAAATGCTGTTGTAGTTCCTATGGGTCTTGAGTTAAGTTTCCATCAAAGATTTTAGTAACAAAGAGACTTACAGTTTCAGATCAGATGGTGGGGTAAGAGGTAGTACTACTAAGATGATACAAGGATTAGGTGATACTCTCTCCTTTCTGAGTCTCCTTGACATCTCATATTTGTTTCTCTTGATCTTCCTCCTACCTAACACTCCTCAGTCTGCTTTGCTGAATCATCATCCATAGCTCATGCTTTCTTTGTGGATGCATGTCAAAGCTATCCCCTGGGCCTTCTCTTCTCTCTCTACACTCTCTCTGCTGGTAATTTCATCAACTCCCATGGATCTCCCATAAAACTCCTGGGCTCTTACAAGAAGTCCAATTTTGCATCACCATAGAAGGGGAAAGTACATACCAAGCTTCTCTATCTGTGTCAAAGTTACTACTATTCTTTTAGTCACCTAGATTTGCAATTTAGAATCATTCTTAATTCTTCACTTTCCCTAACTTCAAACAGCTAATAAGTTGCCATAGTCTTATTAGCTTTTTCATAATTATTATATCATAATAGATATATATATATTATCCTTAGTATATACACATGTGTCCCTGTGCATATATTGTGTATATATGTATATATATACACGCATGCAATATGTGTATACACAAAAAATGTATCCAATGTTGTTTCAGAATAGAGACAAGGTACTATCACTTTGAAGACTGTCAGACTGCGTGTGTGTGTATGTGTATTTATACACACATACACATATACATATATAGAAACATATCTATCTAAAATATATGTATATTTGCATATATATATATGTGAGTCAGGAAGACTCTTCTTTCTGAATTCAAATCTGGCCTCAGGCTTACCAGTTGTATAACCTTGAGCAAGTCACTTATACCCTGTTTGCCTCAGTTTCCTCATCTGTAAAATTAACTGGAGAAGGAAATGGCAAACTACTCCAGAATCTATGCCAAGAAAACACCAAACAGGGTCACAAGGAATCAGCCAGAACTGAAACGACTCAGCAATAGTAGCAGCAGCAGTAACACTCCCACCATGTATATACATGTGCAACATTATGTGTACACCATATGTATATAGGTGCCTATTGTTTTGTGTATCTGTTTTGTGCATGCATACAACATGTGTGTGCACATACACTATGTATGCTGCATGGGTGTGTTGTATATAAGATGTATATGTATATTACATATGGCATGTGTATATGTTGTACACTCCTTAAAGACAAAGCCTATCTTGTCTCTGCATCTCCAGCACATGGCACGGAGATTGTTACATAGTAGGCACTAATGTACATATGCTGGTTAATCAATGATTTGTATAGCAACACTCCAGATAGAGGATACTATCTAATGATCAATCACTAACTTTCCCCTTTTATATAGGAAACCAGATCACACTGATTAACTAATTCCATAGGCTATAGTCAATTTTTAGCAGTCTGTTTATCTAAGTATGATTTTTTTACATTTTAAAATAAAGCGCAGAGGGCTAGGTCTAGCCTTTCTCTGTAGTTTGCTGACTGCTGATTACCAGATGAGATGACAGGGAAAACAACAACAAAAAAACAGAACATTATTAATTTATTCTGTTATAAATGCTTAAGAAGGTCTATTAACTTGCTGTCTGAAATACTGAATTTGGCTACTGGGCAAATCCCAGCTGGGCATTTCTCTTCCCTACTGCCTCTGGCCACAGATTATTACCAGAAATTCATTCAGCTGGCTGACATTGTCTCAATAATATTCTACAAACATGGCATAAAATATGTTTACAAATGGATAAAATGCAATGTTAAAAATGACTAATCAGATGTTGGCTTAATTTCCAGCTAATTGTATTCAGGGTGATGGTCACTGTCCTGAACTCAAAATTTTACAGATAGTGTATAGGAAGTGAGGACAGGAAAATCTCGGGATCCCATCCAACTTTTGCAAAAAAGGATGAAGTTCGATGAATAAGTAGATGAAATTATTATAGTTCAACTGCACACCGGTGAGGAGTGTTGTCAGGGATAGGCAGAAATCAGCTAGAACCAGTTTGGGAGAACCACCAAGTGTTAAACTTTCCGTGTCACCATTTATACACTTCAATAATTGGCAAACGCTACACAGCTATTCTCCAAGATGCTGATAGTGTTTTATAAAGGGCCCCTCCAGGAAACTAAGGTCCAATGAGGCTGAATAACGTGCTCCCAAAGTCTCGCAGGCAGCCAAACCCAGAATTCAATGCCGATCGGAAACTCTGAGAAAAGCACTTCCACCAGATACTCTCTCTCCAGCCTCCGACTTCTACGTATGTACCATAAGCACAATAACTCAACGACATTGTACAGAAGGATGCAAGGTCACTACAACCCCAACAGTCCCACCATGGACCTTTGGCGCATGCGCAATCATGCCCAGGGTGGAGGAGAGGTTTGGGGAAACAAGAAACCTAGTAGGAAAAACACCCTCTGGGGGGAGGCAGGCGGCAGCCCCGGGATTGGCTAGTCGCAGCGTCCCAAGAGCGATTAGAACTGGAAATGTAGGGGACTGCGGGACTAGGAGGAGTCTCAGGAGCGCTTCTTGACGGACCTTAATCTGGCGATCCGTAGGGAAAGTAGAGAAGAAACCTCCCCGATGTGTTCCCTTAAGCGGAGTCCAAGGGAAACTCCGGAGTCTGTGTGACCTCAGTGAAAAGAGGGAGACTGGATGTGGGTCCCCGGGGTGAGACCGGGCCTGGAGCCACCTCATTATGGGACCGGGTGTGTAGAGCCCCGCCCACTTCGGAGTAAATTCCTCCCTGCTTACTTGAGAGGAGCTAGATTACCTCGAAAGGTGTTAGGGGCCTCAGACACTAGCTTTGGGTCCTTGGACGAGTCACTTAATTGTCTCAATTCCTCAACTCTAGAAATGAGCGGGAGAAGGAAATGGCAAAGCGCTCCTGTATCTTCGCCAAGAAAACCTGGATGAGGTCACAGAGAACCCGATGAGACTGAAATGACCCAACAAGCCCAGATTTCTCACATCCAGAAGAGGAGCGAGGATTTACACACCCAGAGGGGAGGAAGCTTCCCTTTCTCCTCCCAGCTGGGGCCTAGTTAATCTAACCCAGTGGTCCTCAAACTTTTTAAATAGGGGGTCAGTTCACTGTCCCTCAGACTGTTGGAGGGCCCCGACTACAGTAAAAACAAAAACTATGAACAAATTCCTATGCACGCTGAAATGAAGAAACAAAACGGGAACAAATACAATATTTAAAATGAAGTAAAGTTAAATCAACAGACTTATCAGTATTTCAATGGGAACTATGGGCCTGCTTCTGGCTAATGAGATGGTCAGTGTCTGGTTCCATATTTGTCACTGCTAGTAGTAACAAGTGATGCAATGGGGCAGCCAGGTGGCGCAGTGGATAGAGCATCAGCCCTGAAGTCAGGAGGACCTGAGTTCAAATCAGATCTCAGACACTTAACACTTCCTGGCTGTGTGACCCTGAGCAAGTCACTTTAACCCCAATTGCCTCAAAAAAAACAAACAAACAAACAAACAAGTGATGCAAGTGTGCAACCGTTAGTCTTGATCTGGTTGGAGATTTCAAATGTTTCATTCTAGAAAAAGTCTGTTCACAGACATAAGTGCTGCCAAAGATGGTTGCCATTTTGAGTGCATGGTTCCTGAGACGAGGATATGTCTCAAAGGGGAGAGATGCATAGAAATTATGAAGGCTGCTTGACTTGAATGAGTCTTTCAGAGAGTCACAATTCTGCAGTTCAGCCAGTTCCATTTGGTAAATTGTATCCACATTTTCAATGTCAATAGAAAATGGGTTATGGAAAAGCTGTATGTCCTGTTCATGGAGATGAAGCTCTTTAAATTGGAACTCCTTTTGCAATTTTTCCAATGAATCCACACATGTTTTGTTTGAGAATGCAATCAAAGGTTTTTCTGCTAATTTTGAGTTGTGGGGAGATGGCAGAAGTTTTCCTCCTTCACTTGTTTGATGAGGAGGCCTAATTTTACTTCACATGTTTTGACATGTGATTGCATATCACAGATGAGCTTCCCCTTTCCTTGAAGTTGCATATTGAAATTGTTGAGTAGCTCTGCTACATCTGTCAGAAAGGCAAAGTGCCATTTCCATTCTGCATCATTGAGCTCAGGTACTTCTTTGTTTTTTGAAAGCAGAAAAGTTGTAATCTGTGGAAGTAAGTCATAGAAACGTTTCAAAACTCTCCCTTGACTCAGCCAATGGACTTCTGTGTGATATAGAACATCTTCATACTCAACATTTAGCTCAGACAGAAATTCCTGAAATTGTCTGTGATTTATTGCATTAGCTCTAGTGAAGTTAACACAAGATATCACAATTTTCATAACAGAGTCCCACTTCAGTGATTTACTACACAGCACCTGTTGGTGGATGAGGCAGTGTATGGCTATTGGATGAAAATGGTTATGTTTGTCCATCTCTTGGTGAATGTGAGCAATTACTCCTTTCTTAGACCCCACCATGCTAGGGGTATCATCAGTTGTCACGCTGGCTAGTTTAGCCCAGTCCAGCTCCAAACCATTCATAGTTTGGCAAACCTTTTCATAGATATCTATGAACTTACTTCCATAGTTGTTCCTTTGATGCTTTGCAGTGCAGCAAGCTCCTCTAGGACTTCAAAATAATCATTCATCCCATGAATAAAAATTAGAAGTTGTGCAGAATCACGAACTTCATTGCTTTTGTCAAGTGCCAAGGAAAAATATGAATTTTTTTTGTGGAGTTTTGCAAATGCTGATGCAGATTGTCTCCCATTTCTTCAATCCTCTGTGTAATTGTAGGTCCTGAAAGACTCACTGTACTAAATAAAACGGCCTTCTCTGGACACATCTCTTTGGCAACAGAAAGAAGGCATTCTTTAACAAATTCTCCCTCCATGAATGGTCTGCCAATGCATGCTATTAGCTTGGCAACTTGAAAACTTGCTCGCAGTGATGAAATATTTAGCTGCTTCTGCTTCACAAAAATATTTTGCTGAGTTGTCAATGTATTTTTCAGTTTTAGTATTTTATCTTTTCTTACTTCTCCAACCAAACAATCATATTTATCTTTATGTTGAGTTTCATAGTGTTGACACAAATCATATTCTTTGAACACAAACACTATATTCTGGCATATCAGACATACAGCTCTTTCCTTGTACTGCATGAAAAAGTAATCATAAGTCCACTGTTCTTTGAATATCCTACACTCCAAGTCAATTTTTCATTTTCTTGACATCATTATTTCTAAGGGATTCCAAATTGCTATTAGTAAAATACCAACATATATACATACAGCGCTACAAAAACAATATACCAGCAATAACTTTGCCCACACAGAGACATATAGACTGCAAGGTCTAACTTCCTCCAAGCTGCCTCTGTGCTGTGATGCCTCCATTTCCTGCACTCTCTCTCCTGCTTCAGACCTTCACTGCACACAAGGCACCACTCAGGCGGCCCTCCCAAATGCCCTGGCTTCCTCTGAACCCTGGGATCAATTCTCATGATCCAGCGCTGCATAATAGTATGTGCTGCACTTGTAATTTATGATAATCGCAGGCAAGACTGTGCATAACTGCGCGATATATTGTATGTGCAGAATGAGCTTCGGTGACAAATCATACATTCGGGCTTCCAGGGGAGGTCATTGTGTGACTTGAAGCTGCACAAGTGTATGAGGAACTTAAGAATTTGGAGGGGGATTAAGCAGTACACCAGCTCTGCACCCCTTCATACCCAGGATAAGTGGAGGGGACACTGAGGTCAGACCCCCAGTGATTATAAGGTGATGACATATGTTAGCAATATTCCATCTCTTTATGAAACTATAGAACATACACACAATGATAAAACTGATGACCACAACATCCAGACATGAGGTCACTGTGGATACAGGGCCACGACCGGGTACCAAGTGCCTCACTCTGGGAGACAATAGCAGTCAGTACCACAACTTGCGCTAGAGAGGAAGCTGTTACATTGTCATTACAGCATAATGACAAGGATAGAGTCAAGCTGGGACTAACTGTTACTACACCCACGCACCAGACACAGCCCATATATTCCCCCTGCAGTGGCCGTGACATGTGCAGCATGCATTGTACATCCCTCGCACCTGTCTGTTGTGGTGGCTTATGATACTTTACAAGGCCACAGGCATCTTCTGCATCTTTCTTTCTTCCCCACACCATACACCCCGGCCTGGGAACTCACCTCACTGTGGTATCGCCTCACACTCTGTCTCCACTGCCTCAGCCCAGTGCCGGAAGTGTGCGTTGCTAATGCAAGTTTAGGTTGAACGTCACTTCTGCTCTGATTTTGCCATAACCCAGTGGGCTGCATAAACATCCTCAGAGGGCCGCATCTGGCCTGCAGGCCATAGTTTTAGGACCCCTGATCTAACCCCTGGAAGCTGAGTATTTCTAATCCTATTTTCCCTGAAGGCTTGTCATGTCCCAGAGATTCAATTAAATTCAATAAATATTTGTTAAGCTCCACCTAAGTGTGCAATAACTGATAAACGGAAAGGAAAAAAGATGAGATGAGACAATAGTTCCTTCTCCCAAGTCAATCAGCAAGCATTTATTAATATAAATGTAGGTACTAGACACTATGTTGAGGGCTCTGGGGTTACAAATATAACAAATTAAGCAATCGCACCTCACAAGGAGTTTACAATCTAAAGGACAGGGGATATTTGTCTTGAAGTTCTTCGAGATCAAAACTTTGGAGAGGATGTGAAAATGCCAAGGACTGTAGGAACTTTTGACTGAAAGATCTGTTCAATGGGTTGATCCAAAGCAATCCCAATAGATTCTGGACAGAAAATGCTATCTGCAACCAGAGAAAGAACTAAGGAAACTGAATGTAGATCAACACATGCTGTGTTCACATTTTTTCTGGTTTTTTTTCTTTATTGCTCCCATGATTATTCCCTCCCAACATAATTCATAAAATAATTCATAAAAATATTTAGAAAGTAAAATTGCTTTTACTATCATATCTCAAATAACAATTTTCCCTGAACTGAGTATATTTCCTTTCTCCTTTTCTCACTCCTCCATCTGTGTATCCTTGCTGCAGTCAAGGAAGGAAAGAAGGGGGAAAAAAGGGAAGAGATTCTCTTTCTATTATTTATTATCCTCCTAGGCCTAGACAGCTCAAGAGTGGTAATCTTAGTGTAGTTGAATTTGCTTCCAAATTACTTTACACACACACACACACACACACACACACACACACACACACACATCATTTATCTCAACTTTGGTAATGTATATTGGCCATATCTAAAAACCCATTTTAAGTTATCAAATATGAAGCCATTATATTCAATAAAACAATTAACATTCATTTAACATTTGCTTTATGCTAAGCACTTTTGCAATTTGATCTTCATAATAACCACCATTATTTCTTTACAAATCAGAAAACTGAGCAAAGAAAATAATTTGCCATAAATCACATAGCTAATACATTTCCGCAACTGAAACAGAGAATAGTGGACTTACAAATTGCAGAGACTGGCTTTCTTACCTCACACTACCATTCTTGGTGCTGCTAGGGGAACCCGGGTTCTTCCCAGGAAGTTGCTGGACAGAACCTGCTGAAGGCTGAGGTGGCAGGTGCCAGGATATCCCTTTGATGATAGTTTCAGATATAAGGGCTCAGGGAATGCTGACCATGGGGTCTGACCCCCATTTCATCCCCCCCCAAGCTGGGTTAGAGAACTGCTTGGACAAGGTGTGTGGGATTCCCACAACTGTAACTGCTTCCCCAATTCCTACAGATGGGCCAGAATTTGAGTTTCCCTACAATTCTTCAACATTGACTTTTCCTAATATGATCTTGAAATGAGAGGACCTAAGAGAGGGACATGGTTTATTTTCATCTTGTTTGCAGTCCCCACCACTTAGGACTCTAGGAAGCGGGGCATGTTGAATAATCAGCATTGTGAAAAGAGTCCCTTAATAATCTTCTGGGGTGCTAGCCTTTATGTAAAGTGAACCATATTTTCCTTTCATGTCCCAAGCAGGCAAGATTTGGAGTCAAGGAAGAATTACCAAAAAGTTGCTATTTAGCTAGGTTTTTTTCCCCCATTCTCTTCTTTTAGAATAGGAAAAATTCCTGGAATTTTTCTTGTAATCTTAAAATTACTAGTTGCCAAAATCATTGCTGGCAAAACCTTGAGAATATGTTAAGATGTTATTTTAGTAGTTCTATCATTTTAATGGGCTAACTTTATTTTTGTAGTCTCAGTTTGGCCAGAACTGGCATCCACAGTGGAAAAAAAAGTCAGGCTTTTCTCTTTCTAAAGTGGGAAGTGGTCCCACTTTAAATTAGTCCCATTTTACAAATAAGAAAACTGAGACAGATGCATGTCAAGTGATTGCCCAGGCTCCCGTTTGAGGCCAGATTTGAACTCAAGATTTGATACCAGGTACAGCACTCTATCCACTGAGTCGAGGCTGCAGAATATCAGCCTTTATGAGAAGTTCCTACCTGCAGTAAAAAGAGAAGGAAGATAGTGAGGGGTCAGTCCACTGTTAACTT
Source organism: Sminthopsis crassicaudata (assembly GCF_048593235.1). Taxonomy (NCBI): domain Eukaryota; kingdom Metazoa; phylum Chordata; class Mammalia; order Dasyuromorphia; family Dasyuridae; genus Sminthopsis; species Sminthopsis crassicaudata. Next base: position 285,424,033 of record NC_133620.1, read on the forward strand.
ACACTCTGTACACTTACAACTCTGAGGTACCACTACACACCTGTCAGATTGGCTAAGATAACAAGAAAAAATAATGATGAATGTTGGAGGGGATGTGGGAAAACGGGGACACTAATGCATTGTTGGTGGAGTTGTGAATACATCCAGCCATTCTGGAGAACAATCTGGAATTATGCCCAAAAAGTTATCAAACTGTGCATACCCTTTGATCCAGCAGTGCTGCTATGGGGCTTATATCCCAATGAAATACTAAAGAAGGGAAAGGGACCTGTATGTGCCAAAATGTTTGTGGCAGCTCTTTTCGTAGTGGGTAGAAACTGGAAAATAAATGGATGCCCATCAATTGGAGAATGGTTGGGTAAATTGTGGTATATGACTATTATGGAATATTATTGTTCTGTAAGAAATGACCAACAGGAGAAATACAGAGAGGCTTGGAGAGACTTACATCAACTGATGCTGAGTGAAACGAGCAGAACCAGAAGATCATTATACACTTCAACAACAATACTGTATGAGGATGTATTCTGATGGAAGTGGATATCTTAACAAAGAGAAGATCTAATTCAGTTCCAATTGATCAATGATGGACAGAATCAGCTACACCCAGAAAAGGAATACTGGGAAATGAGTGTAAACTGTTTGCACTTTTATTTTTCTTCCCAGGTTATTTTTACCTTCTGAATCCAATTCTTCCTGTGCAACAAAAAATTTGGTTCTGCACACATATATTGTATATAGGATATACTATAACATATTTAACATGTATGGGACTGCCTGTCATCTAGGGGAGGGGGTGGAGGGAAGGAGGAAGTGAATGCATGGGATAATGTTGTAAAAAATTACCATGTATATGTACTGTCAAAAAATGTTATAATTATAAAATTAATAATAATAAAAAAAAGACATTCATCTTAGAAATAACCCTGTCTATCTCTAGGCCAAAGCACCCAGATTGATGACATAATTTAATGTAATGTAATACTACTCTGGGAAGAGGATTCTTTTCTCTGTGAATCTTTTCCTCTGTGAGCAGGTTTCTTGGGAGGCTTCTGGAACCTTCCCCTCCAAAAGTGTGGGATTGCTGGACTTGCGAATACACGGGACGTCTTCTCTTTGACTCAATCCAGACTGCCGTCCCAACTCAATGTCCCAGTCTATACTGCTCTTCAAACTCAATGTTGCCTTCTTTTATCCTCCCAGAGAATGGGCTTATGAGAACTCCTACAGACAATGAACTTGGTCCTTTTAAAGGTGTAAACTCCTTTAAATGTGTAAACTCCTTTTCAGAAGTCTAAAGATGTAAACTCCTTTTAAAGGTTTAAACTAAAGGTGTGAATTCTGAGCTAGAGAATTGTTTAGACAACCTGAGTTAGCACCTTGTAATCCTAACAATTTAATATTCTAGATCTTCTCTAAAAAAAAAAAACACTAAAAAGTAAATTCTATTTTTTTCTCTTCTTCCTCAAAGAAAATCCTTGTCAAATGTCCTGGGAGCTCCTAAATTCTGTAGGATATCCTTGGATGATGGGAATCGAGTTTCAGGTTCTCAGAGGGTGACCTCTGCTACAAACCCTGTACCTGGGTGATTGGTACAATGATAGGAATATTTCTTTAATCTCAGTATCACCAACCAAGAAAATGAGAGATAGATCAAAAGACAGACATAGAGATGGGAGTTACTTCAGGATAATTGGACCCCAAGAGAGTAGTGTAGTCTCCAAAAGAAGAAAGACATTGTTAGAAAAGGGTCTGTAGGGATAATGTCATAGTAAGGGGGAGTGAGGTGAGAATTCCATTTTGGAATGAGCATTAAGGATGGCACTTCAGAAGGGCCATTGACCAGAGGAGACAACTTTTTGGCAGGAAACCAGGCCAAGAAAGAAGAAAAAGGATCAATACAGATACAGAGTTCTTAACAGTCTTCTTCAAAGAGAAACCAGAGACTGTAGGTGTGAAGTCCAGGTTAGCTCCCTGGAGGCCTCAGAATCAGCTAGAGTCAGGATAAGCAAAAGTCCTTGGTCTTTAGGGGGAGAAGTGAAGGGGATGGACAAAATTTCCACAAACTCTCCACCAGCCTCTCTTATCCTTGTCCTCCTCCAAAGTGACTCTGGCTTGTCTTACTCCACTCCCCAATCCCTCCTACAATTGTCTGTATACACCAAAAGATCCAGCCAGCACAGAATAGTGGGAAGGGCGATTTTCCAAGCATATGCTAATAGAGTATTGTCCAGTAGGTAATTAGCCTTAAATGCTCGGTTGTCTGATTCCAGTGCACCTATTCAGAGTTTCAGCCCTTTACATCTAGGGATTCAATGTTACAGGGACCAAGCTCAGTGCTCCCTTTAGTGAGATCCCCATCCAACAGTTCCCAAATTCTAACGCATCTTAGATATACATATGTATGCACATGTCTACATACACAAGTGCATATATAGAATCAAAAATTAAATTATCTCATCCAAACCCAGGAATCCTGCATCCTTTTGTTACCCTTTATCTATTATCCTCCATTTAAAAACTTAAGACTGCTGAGGCAGATTCCCAGTTCTTACTTCCACTCTTCTAATTCTCTTTCCTGGTAGTGCTGATCCCAACACAATTTAACATATTATTGCGAACAACCACCAATCAAGGTAAGAGACCATATTTACTTCACCCTCTTTGTCCCCCATCAGGCTCATCCCTTTCACTTGTACTGTAATCCATCTCTGTTTTCAGGAGTTGGTCATTAAAAATGAAGCACTCTGACTCTAGTTCCTGAGTATAAAGATCTTGTTTTCATTTTTCTTAGGCTGACAATCTAGCTTCTCAAAAATTATTATCAAGACTTCTGGCCAAAATGGCAGAGAGGATGCACACATCTGCTTAAGCTCCACGTTTTCTCTCAGAATAATTTATCTCATTTTCCAAACCTCAGAATTAGTGCTTGACTTGAAAAAAACACAAATAATTACCAAAAGAAGATATCCTTGAAAGTCACCAGAAAAGGTCTGTTTTTGCTCATGGGTGGGGATGGTTTTAGATCGGGCACAAACTGAGGGCAAACAGCAGCAGCACAACAGAGTTAGGCAGGCATCTCGCAGCTGAACAGACCGGAGGGGGGAGGGGTGTGATCTCAGCCGTTTCTGTAGAGACAGCTTTAACACAGCGTTGGCTACTTTGCTCTGGCAGCAAGCTAGTAGACAAGCAGAGAAGCTAAAAACACAGGGGGTGAAAAGCTAGGGTCTCTCGGGACCTGGCCACACCCACCCACAGTGACTCAGAGTCTCAAAGCATAGAGACAGCACAGTTGTGGCTATCCTGCTAGTGCCTCACTGCTGCCCCCTACAGTCTGTAGTGGAAGCTCTGTAATACCATCCAGCCTCACCCCCCCAAAAAAGCAGACTTTCTTTTTCTTGTTTCTTTTCTTTGTTTTCTTTGACTCTTCTTTGACAAAATGAGCAAAAAATTAAAGCACACTCTAACTATTGATAGCTTCTATATGGATAGAGAGCAGACTTTAAACCCTGAGGAGACTTAACACAGACTGTCTCCAAAGGAATCCCCAAAGGGGGATATCATATGGTCCTCAGCACACAAGACTCTCATAGAAGAAATTAAAAAGGCTCTCACAAGAGAGCTAGAAGAAAAATGGGAAAAGGAAAGGGAACCTTGGCAAGAGAGTCTGGATAAGTCATCCCACTCATCTAAAGATAGAGTGGATAAAGAAATCAAAACCCTGAAGAACAGAATTAGTAAGTTGGAAAAAGAAAATAGCTCCCTAAAAAATAAAATTGGTGAAATGGAAAAAAATTCCATAGAACAAAACAACTCACTTAAAAACTCAATTGGATAATTATTAAAAGATAGAAAAAAAGTGAGTGAAGAAAATACTTCATTGAAAATCAGACTAGAGCAAATAGAAGTGAATGACTCGAGGAGACACAAAGAATCAGTCAAGCAAAAAACAACAACAACAACAACAACAACAACAAAACAATGGAAAAAATGTCAAATACCTTCTTGGGAAGACAACAGACCTGGAAAAATAGATCCAGGAGAGACAATTGAAAATTATTGCACTCCCTGAAAAATATGATTGAAAAAAAAGAGCCTGGACAACTATTTTCCAGGAAATTATCAAAGAGATTTGCCCAGATGTTTTAGAAACAGAGGGTAAAATAGTAATTGAAAGAATTCCTCAATCACCTACTGAAAGGGACCCTAAAATCAAAATACCAAGAAATATAGTGGCCAAATTCCAGAACCATCAGACGAAGGAAAAAATACTGCAAGCTGCTAGAAAAAATCAATTCAAATATGGAGGAGCCAGAGGAGCCCCAATAAGGATTACCCAGGATATAGCAGCATCCACATTAAAGGATCAAAGGCCCTGGAATATGATATTCTGAAAGGCTAGGCAGCCAAAAATAATTTACCCAGCAAAAATGAGCATCTTTTTCCAGAGAAGAAGATGGACATTCAACGAAATAAGTGAATTTCATCTATTCTTGATGAAAAAACTGTATCTAAACAAAAAGTTTGATCTACAAATATAGCACTCAAGAGAAACCTAAAAAGGTAAAAAGAAATCTTGGGAACTATATTTCTGCTATAAAAATATATAAAGAACACATGTATACATTGTTCTAGAAACTAGAGGTGGAAAGGAAATTGTACCCAGAAAAGGGTAAAGTGGGGGTACTACATCTCATGAAGAGGCAAAGGAAACCTATTATATTTGAGAGAAAGAATGGAGGGGGATGAACATAGTGTGTATCATACTGCCATCAGAATTGGCTTAAAGAAAAAAAATATTAGAAATATTTGATTTATGGTGAAACTTCTCCCACCTCATTGAAAAGTGGGAGGGGAAAAGTGAAAAGGGAAGGAGAAAGCTAAACAGAAGGGAATACAGAAATTGTAAGGAAAAGGGATAAGATAGGGGGAGAAACTCTAAGGTAGGGGGGAGGGATACTAAAAAGGGAGGGCTGTGAGAAACAAGTGGTGCTCATAAGTTTAATACTGAGGATGGGGATAAGAGGGAAGGAAAGGAGAAAAGCATAAGCAGTGATTAACAAAATGGCAAGTAATACAGAATCAGTCATTTTAACTATAAATGTGAATGGGGTAAACTCCCCCATAAAGAGGAAGTGGTTAGCAGACTGGATTAAAAGCCAGAATCCTACAATATGTTGTTTGCAGGAAATATACCTAAAGCAGGGTGATACAAAGTAAAGGTAAAAGGTTAAAGCAGAATCTACTATGCTTCAGGTGAAGTAAAAAAAGCAGGGGTAGCCATCCTGATCTTAGTTCAAGCAAAAGCAAAAATTGATCTAATTAAAAGAGATAAGGAAGGGCACTATATCTTGCTAAAGGGTAGCATAGACAATGAAGCAATATCAATATGAAACATATATGCACCAAGTGGTGTAGCATTTAAATTCTTAAAAGAGAAATTAAGAGAGCTGCAAGAATAGATAGCAAAACTATAATAGTGGGAGATCTCAACCTTGCACTCTCAGAATTAGATAAATCAAACCACAAAATAAATAAGAAAGAAGTCAAAGAGGTAAATAGAATACCAGAAAAGTTAGATATGATGGATCTTTGGATAAAACTAAATGGAGACAGAAAGGAGTACACTTTCTTCTCAGCAGTTCATGGAACCTATACAAAAATTGGCCATATATTAGGACATAAAAACCTCAAATTCAAATGCAATAAGGCAGAAATAGTAAAATCATCCTTTTCAGACCACGATGCAATGAAAATTACATTCAATAAAAATCCAGGGGAAAATAGACCAAAAAAATTGAAAACTAATTTCATACTAAAGAATGATTGGGTGAAACAGCAAATCATAGACATAATTAATAATTTCACCCAAGAAAAGGACAATGATGAAATATCATGCCAAAATATGTGGGATGCAGCCAAAGCAGTAATAAGGAGAAATTTCATATCTCTAGAGGCCTATTTGCATAAAATAGAGAAAGAGAAGATTAATGAATTGGGCTTGCAACTAAAAATGCTAGAAAAAGAACAAATTAAAAAACCCCAGTCAAACACTAAACTTGAAATTCTAAAAATAAAAGGAGAGATCAATAAAATTAAAAGTAAAAAAACTATTGAATTAATTAATAAAACCAAAAGTTGGTTCTATGAAAAAACCAACAAAATAGACAAACCCTTAGTAAATGTGATTTAAAAAAGGAAAGAAGAAAATCAAAATTGTTAGTCTTAAAAATGAAAAGGAAGAACTCGCCACTAATGAAGAGGAAATTAGAGCAATAATTAGGAGTTACTTTGCCCAACTTTATGCCAATAAATTCGATAACTTAAATGAAATGGAAGAATACCTTAAAAATATAGCTTGCCCAGATTAACAGAGAAAGAAGTAAATAGTCTAAATAGTCCCACTGTAGAAAAAGAAATAGAACAAGCTATTAACCAACTCCCTAAGAAAAAATCACCAGGACCAAATGGATTTACAGTGAATTCTACCAAACATTTAAAGAACAATTAATTCCAATGCTATATAAACTATTTGAAAAAATAGGGATTGAAGGAGACCTATCAAATTCCTTTTATGACACCGACATGGTACTAATACCTAAACCAGGTAGGTTGAAAATTGAGAAAGAAAATTATATACCAATCTTCCTAATGAATATTGATGCTAAAATCTTAAATAAAATATTAGCAAAAGATTACAGAAAATCATCCTCAGGATAATACAGTATGATCAAGTAGGATTTATACCAGGAATGCAGGGCTGGTTCAATATTAGGAAAACCATTAGCATAATTGACTATATCGATAACCAAATTAACAAAAACTATATGATCATCTCAATAGATGCAGAAAAAGCATTTGATAAAAGCCAACATCCATTCCCAATAAAAACACTAGAGAGTATAGGAATAAATGGACTTTTCCTTAAAATAGTCAGGAGCATATATTTAAAACCATCAGTAAGCATCATATGTAATGGGGATAAATTGGAACCAATCCAATTGGACCAAAATCCAACAGCAAGAAATAAAAAGATAAATTCCATTCAAAATAACTGTCGATAGCATAAAATATTTGGGAATCTATCTATCAAAGGAAAGTCAGGAATTATATGAGCAAAACTATAAAACACTTTCCACACAAATAAAGTCAGATTTAAATAATTGGAAAAATATTACCTGATCTTGGATAGTCTGAGCAAATATAATAAAGATGACAATACTCCCTAAATTAATATTTTGCTATACCAATGAGACTCCCAAGAAACTATTTTAATGACCTAGAAAAAATAACAACAAAAGTCATATGGAAGAATAAAAGGTCAAGAATTTCAAGGGAATTAATGGAAAAAAAATCAAATGAAGATGGCTTAGCTGTACCTGATCTAAAACTATATTATAAAGCAGCAGTCACCAAAACCATTTGGTATTGGCTAAGAAATAGATTAGTTGATCAATGGAATAGGTTAGGGTCACAAGACAAAATATAACTATAGCAATTTAGTATTTGACAAAGCCAGAAATCCCAACTTTTGGGATAAGAATTCATTGTTTGACAAAAACTGCTGGAAAAATTGTAAATTAGTATGGCAGAAATTAGGCATGGACCCACATTTAACACCATATACCAAGATAAGATCAAAATGGGTCCATGATTTAGGCATAAAGAATGAGATAATAAATAAATTGAAGGAACATAGGATAGTTTACCTCTCAGACTTGTGGAGGAGGAAGGAATTTGTGACCAAAGAAGAACTAGAGATCATTATTGATCACAAAATAGAAAATTTTGATTACATCAAATTAAAAAGCCTTTGTACAAACAAAACTAATGCAAACAATATTAGAAAGGAAACAACAAACTGGAAAAACATTTTTACAGTTAAAGATTCTGATAAAGGCCTCATTTCCAAAATATATAGAGAACTGACTCTAATTTATAAGAAATCAAGCCATTCTTCAATTGATAAATAGTCAAAGGATATGAACAGACAATTTTCAGATGATGAAATTGAAACTATTTCCACTAATATGAAAGAGTGTTCCAAATCACTTTGATCAAAGAAATGCAAATTAAGACAACTCTGAGATACCACTACCTACCTGTCAGATTGACTAAGATGACAGGAAAAAATTATGATGAATGTTGGAGGAGATGTGGGAAAACTAGGACACTGACACATTGCTAGTGAAGTTGTGAACGATTCCAACCATTCTGGAGAGCAATCTGGAACTATGCTCAAAAAGTTATCAAACTGTGCATACCCTTTGATCCAGCAGTGCTGCTATGGGGCTTATATCCCAAAGAAATACTAAAGAAGGGAAAGGGACCTGTATGTGCCAAAATGTTTGTGGCAGTCCTTTTTTGTAGTGGCTAGAAACTGGAAAATGAATGGATGCCCATCAATTGGAGAATGGTTGGGTAAATTGTGGTATATGAATGTTATTGAATATTATTGTTCTATAAGAAATGACCAGCAGGATGAAATATAGAGAGGCTTGGAGAGACTTACATCAACTGATGCTGAGTGAAATGAGCAGAACCAGGAGATCATTATACACTTCAACAACAATACTATATGAGGATGTATTCTGATGGAAGTGATATCTTCAACAAAGAGAAGATCTAATTCAGTTCCAATTGATCAAGATGGACAGAATCAGCCACACCCAGAAACGGAACACTGGGGAATGAGTATAAACTGTTTGCACTTTTGTTTTTCTTCCCAAGTTATTTTAACCTTGTAAATTCAATTCTCTCTGTGCAACAAGAGAACTGTTCAATTCTGCACACATATACCGTATCTAGGATATACTATGACATAATTAACATGTATAAGACTGCTTGCCATCTAGGGGAGGGAAGGGAAAAATTCGAACAGAAGTGAGTGCAAGCGATAATGTTGTAAAAAAAATTCCCCAAACATATGTTTTGTCAAAAAAAGTTATAATAAAAATTATTATCAATATCCAAGGTATGGTCCCTTTAAGCCTTCCCTTTGGGAAAATATGTATCACAGTTAGGGTGAGAATGTTGCTGATCTAGATCTTGATGTTGAGAACAGCTGATCTTGTTATATCATTATTATTCATCCCAACTCCTGCTCCTGTTTCCATACAGAAACACATCTTTTCAATATAGTATGATCTCTTATTTAGCAGTAGAACATTCAACAAGTCTAAGGTACAAGCCTTGTGGGCTTGTCTCTTTTATGACTTTAGGTAACCAGGAAGTCATATCAGTGGTTCATGCCTTAGGTCCCCTTCCACAATCACCACTAATCCTTCACACCCACAAATCAAGTATTAATCATGGCTTTATGTGTACTATCCTTTCTAGGTTATTGCTCAAATTTGCACTCATACTCATAGATGGAGTCTTTAAAGAAGGGCTAGTACCTCAAGTTCTAAGGAGAATCTTATGGGTATGCACTGCTAACATGGTAGCTCATATGTGTTAAGTCCCTTTTCGGGGCAATGTTATGGGCCGGAACTCTGTACTTAAAAGAAGGATTTTTCCAAGGTGTTCAGTCAGTGGAATTGATAAGACAATGGTTATCTAGTTTAGCATGGTGATTAATAGTTCTCTAAGTTCAGTATGGTTGCTTTAATCTTAAAACAATTAATGGTTTCCTAGTGATATAGTGATTGATTTATACTCATATTTTATATGTATACTTTATATATATATACACACATATACATATGTATACTTCATACATATATACATATACATATAAACTGGGATAAACTCAGCCCCATTCATTCATTCCATCTCATACCACCTTGGTGGCTAGCCTCCTGCACTTCTCCCACTGAGAACAAAGCTGATCTGAAAGACTCTTCGGAAAGCTGCACAGCCCCAAGCAAAGAGATAATAAAGAATTTGGACTTTATTCCTGGCTATTCTGAAGGCTGCTCCAAGACCACCAGAAAATCAACCAGAACACTACATTCACATGGCCCCTTGTTAGGTACCATATACATGGGAGCCACCTGACAGTGGCTGCTAGAAATCCAATCCGGAATGGATCTCCTCTTGTGAGAGGATGATACAAGGAGACTGAGAGGCTGTTGATGTTCTCTGATCTCTCTCCTCTTCCCTCTGCCTCCAATTTATCTCATTCTCAGTCCAAAACACCTGTGTCAGCAAAGGCCGCCCTGCCGCTCCTTCAGATGTTATGATCCACAGCTGTGGAGGCTCTCGGAGAATTGATCTGAACCTTAACAGGGTAACATATTTGCTGGCCTGGCATACCTGGTTAGAATTCCACACTGGCAACAATCTTGATTTTATCCCTTCCCTGCCCCTTTACAATTCAACTTTGGAGGTTTTAGTTCTTTCTTAGTGTGATTAGGTTAAAGGGGCCACCCTTAGTTTGGGGATACTACTTCTGGTCCCTGGGTTGAAGGCTCATTGGGATGCACTGGTGCCCTTCCCTTGTCATACATCCCATTCCCTTAGATGCTTCTAATTAAGCCCTGTTGCTTTCCCTTTAGAGTATTCCTTTAAATGTGATGAATAGAGAACCAATAGCTTGTGCTACTACTATTTGGCCCTTGTCATCTCAGCAATGGACTTGCATCGATAATAATATAATCTATATCAGTGAAGTCATAGGTCTGTACTAATGAAAACAACAGCAGTAAAGTGCTTCATTTAATTTTTTTTTTAATTCAGCCTTATAGGGGGCAGCTAGGTGGCACATTGGATAGAGCACCAGCCCTGAATTCAGGAGGACCCGAGTTCAAATCTGGTCTCAGACACTTAACACTTCCTAGCTGTGTGACCCTGGGCAAGTCACTTAACCCCCAGGGGGGGGGGGGGAGGAATCAGCTTTATAAAGTTAACTGAGTTGAGGAAGAAGAGATGAATTTCATGGAGTGGTGGGAAATCATATCTTTATATGTATATAGATCTTAGAATTCTATGTATTTTATTTGTTCAATTAAAATAGCATCATCAGACTAGGACCCAAAGATAGTTAACTATCTTTCTTCTCCCTTCCTCCCTCCCCCCTTCTCTACACTTTCCCTCCCATCCCTACCTCCGCCAGCTCAGGGATAAGAAGATTCCAGCACCGCGAGATCTCAGAGCGGGCTGTGGTCACGGAACTGAGCACGAACTTGGGAAGTCCCCGGGTTTATAGGAAAGCCAGAGTTTCTTTTTCCTAGAATAGGAACCTCCCCTAACAGACGGTAACCAGTGACGTTTCAGCGCCTCGAGCGCAGCCTTTCTCCACCTCTGATCCTCAGCTCCACCTCCTCTCTCTGCTGCTTAAAAAAAGGATCCAGGAACAATAACTGTCCGAGAGGGACAGTGAGGAAAGCTGGGAGATTCAGGAACCCGGGCTCTGCTCCCCTTCCTGCCCCCTCCCTGTGCGACTCTTGAATCGGCTCCTCCTATCTGTCAGGAGCTCACTTTGATACTGTGTAATTATGTTGCAATTATAGTCATATATGTACATATTAATACATTGTAATTATAATTTGTAATTATAATTGAATATATTAGCATTATCATGTTTCAACTATTCTCCAATTGATGGGCATCTCTTCTATTTCAAGTTCTTGCTATTACTATTACTATTACTTACTATTTAAAGAGAGGTTTTGTACAGAAAAGATCTTTCTTCTTTCTTTGAACTCTTTAGAGTATGAATCAAGGGGTGATGTTGCTGGTTCTAATAATTTTTTTCCAAATCATACTTCCAAATGATGTTCTAGTGTCTGTATAGCATCCAGATACGTCAGCAGTGCATTCCTGTGCCTACTTTGCAACCCCTGCAATATTTTTCATTTTTCTTTTCTGTCAATATTGCCAGTTCTATATATGGGCAGTGGAACAATGGAGTTGCTTTAATTTTAATTTTTCTAATGAATAATAATTAGGAGTGTTTTTCATGTGACTTGATAAAAATTATTCATTCATATCCTTTGATCATTTCCTCCAATTACCACCTTCTTTTTTTAAATTTTTAGCTGCAAAAATTTATTAACTACATATAATAAAAATTGTCTACTTAACCTTTTATTCCTTATTTAATCAGAAACCCATCCCCTCTCTATGGAAAAGTAATTTCTTCCTTGCTCAGTTCATTCTTTATTCCTGGGACTCATCTGGATCTTGTTTTATTATACAGTCTGAGGTGTTGGTCTATGCCTAGTTTCTGCTAGCCTGCTTCCCAGTGTTTGCTGAAAACTTAATTCTCATTCCAGTATACAGTAAGCTGGGTCTTTAGGTTTATCAAACACCCCACTATAGTGTTCATTGTTTCTATATAATTCCATATAAAGATCTGTGCCTCTGATATAACTAGTACAAAAGTACTTTTCTAATAAATATAATTATATTTTTGTTACTTTCATTTTTTCAGTACTATTTTCTTTTTCCAAATACATGTAAAGATTGTTTTCAACATAAATTTTTTGTAAAACTTTGTGTTTCAAATTTTTCTCTCTCCTTCTGTAACTTCCCTTCACCCCAAGACAGCAATCAATCTGATCTAGGCTAATTATGGGCTATTTATCATATTGTACAAGAAAAATCAGTTCAAGAGGAAAAAAAAAAAAAGCAAGAAAAAAAGACATACAAAAAAAACCCCCAAGCAAGCAAATAACAATAAAAAAGGTGAAAATTCTATGCTTTGATCCAAATTCAATCTCCATAGTTTTTCCTCTGGATGAAGATGGTATTTTCCGTTCCAAGTCGTTGGAATTAGTTTGAATCATTGCTTTAGTGGAAAGAACTAGATCTCACAGTTGATTATCACAAAATCTTGTTGTTAATGTGTACAATCTTCTCTTAGTTCTGCTCACTTCACTCAAGCATCAGTTCATGTGAGTTTTTCCAAACTTCCTGAAATCAGCCTCCTCGTTATTTCTTATAGAGCAATAGCATTTCATTTTGTTCATATACTAGAACTTATTCTGTCATTTCCCCAACTAATGGGCATCCTCCCAATTTCCAGTTATTTCCCACTACAAAAAGAGCTGCTACAGACATTTTTACACATGTGGGTCCTTTTCCCTCCTTTAAGATTTCCTGCTAGATCAAACAGTATGGACAGTTTGATAGCCCTTTGGGGATAGTTCCAAATTACTCTCCAAAATGTTTGGATCAGTTCACAACAGCCAAAAATGTATTACTATCCCAGTTTTCCCACACCCCTTCCAACATTTATCATTACCTTCTTGTTATCCAATCTGAGAGGTGTGAAATGGTACTTTAAGGTTTTCCTTTGCATTTTTTTCATTAACTCATTTAAAATGTTGACCTTTTGTTGTTTTACATAGTTTTTTCTAGTTCCATAAAGTAATTTTTTGGCTGTTTCATCTGTATAACAAATAAATATGTTCTATAATTGTTGTCACATATTTCCTGCCTTGTTTAGGCAGGTAGACTCCCCAAAATTTTATATTGTCTACAATTATTTTAAATAAGATTATAAATTCATTTTTGATTATTACAGATTTGTAGTATAGTTTGAGCTCTGCTACTACTAGATTCACTTCCAAGAAGTTCTTGCATTTTTATTTTTCTAATTGTATTTTGTCTATAGGGCTATAAGATTCAATTCCATGTCAGGAAATTGCACTGCTAAGTTCAAGGGCAACAATCAATTTTTGACCTGGATAAGCCCATATGGAAAGCACTAAAAGCTTGCAGGAACCTATCTTGAGTTGGCCCTGAGAACCTAGAATAAAAACAGGTAAGTTCAAGCAAGACCAGCTCTGACCTCTCCAAAAGTGTATAGATCCCAACAAAAAAGACATCAAGTTAATTCTCTCTTCCTCGCCATTATGTTCATCCTTAAAAAATTAATTTATTGACCAGCATTCACAAGTATGCAGGATTCAGAACAGTAGCAGGAAAGCAATAAAGTGTCTCAAAAGGTATAGCTCAGGGATATCTCTTCTCCAAGGTCCCATTATCTCCCCAGAAACAGTGGCTCCTACACAGGAAAAACTATTGATACTCAGAGCAAGGAATTGCTTGGATCTGATTCCTTAACCCAAACCCAAACCCAAACTTCATATAAAACACACACACACACACACACACACACACACACACACACACACACCCCTTTTCCAGGGACTCAGGCTTCAAGGTGTCGATGTACCAGGCGATGATAGAGACCCCTCTGAGCCATAAGCCCAGTGTGGGTCCCCTGCTCCACCACCTCCCCTTGCTCCAGTACTAGGATGTGGTCAGCAGCCTGCACTGTCTGCAGCCTATGTGCAATTACCAGCACTGTCCGACCTCCCTGTAGCATCTTCTCCTGAAGCTAAGGATGAGAAAAGTGGCCATTAGAGAAACAAACTCACAAATCTGCAGACCTGCCCCAGCACTGCTACTGCACTTAAGATAAAAAAGGAAATGTGGCCCCTCAGTGGGAAGGGCAGGATTGATTTGAAAGAAAAAGGGGAGGAAGCCATGGAGAGCCACCCTTCCACCAGTACCCAGTATCTGTTCTATCAAGATGGATGTGAAGAACTGAGAAGCAGATGCCCACAATTCCCTACCCTCCTCTTTATTCTTAGGGTCCATACTCATCCCAAATCCAGCAGAGTCCTGGCCCAGGTAGGCTCTCTCCCATCTTTCCTGCTCTGCACTGGCCCTGTCAGCTCTGCTAATTCCTTACAGCCCTACCAGGTGTAACTCAGGCTCTGCCCCCATGTGCCTTCTCCCCAGCCCCTCGCCTTTACCTCCTGCTCACACTCCATGTCCAGGGCACTAGTGGCCTCATCCAAGATGAGGACACGGGGATTCCGCACCAGGGCCCGAGCAATGGCCAGACATTGCTTCTGTCCTGCAGACACCCGGCTTCCCTTTTCCCCCACAACTGTAGAGGCAGAGAATATAGCCTTCCTTAGAGACAGGGTCCTGTGACTATTCCGTGCAAGGGAAAGACTCTTTTGTCCCCAGTCTTTCCTCTGCCATTTCCCTCAGACCAGATTAAGAGAGTCCTGGAGATGTGTGCATAATGGTGCCATCCAGAGAGAAGTGACATCACATTTCACACAAATTACATGGTCTCCTGGGCAAAAAGCCTGGGAAGCACACCCAAATACTTTCATATAAATAAGAAGGTGGAGGGAAGAAGGAACATGGGGAATACCAGCTTTCGAGTAAGTATACTCAGTGGTACCTGATGACCTAATCACAGATTGGTCGCATTCTCTTTTATCTAGATATCATGTATCTTCGTCATGATCATGTAGATTGGTGAAGGTACCTGTATCCAGTCCATGTTCCAAATTGGAAATGAATCCATCAGCACGGACTGCCTGGGCAGCAGCCCTCACCTCATCATCCCCACAGCTGTCCAGCCCATAGGCAATGTTGTCCCTCACAGACCCTGAGAACAGCACAGGCTCCTGACTGACCACAGACACCTGTGTGGGAAGGGAACACCAGGTGAGCCAATCCAGGGAAGGGACCCAAGGAACCCTCTCCCAGTCCTGTCCACCTACTTCTCCCAGTGTTTCCTTCCTCAACTTCATTTCCCTTTTTCTCCTTATCCCTGGTCACCTGTGAGTGCAAGTACTGGTGATGGTATCGGAACAAAGGTTCTCCATCCAACAGCACCTGGCCCTGGGTAGGCTGGTACAGATTCTGAAGCAATGCAGCCACTGAGCTCTTCCCAGCTCCATTGGGCCCTACCAGAGCTGTCACTGTCCCAGGGTGCAAAGTGAATGTCACTCTCTGAAGAGGAAGAGGAAAGGAGACAATAATCAATGAGAAAAAGGGAGAAAGATGTTACTCATCACCATCTGGTAACTCAGGAAAATCAAGATTAAAAACCAGGTTCAGCCCTACCCTGCCCCCCCATAGAAGAAAGCTGAGGGCTACAAAACTGGATTCTGGGTTTTCTCCCAATTTCACACACCTGGAGGACAGGCTTGGTTGGGTGGGTGGGATAAGCAAAGGAAACATCTTGGAATTCCACAAGGCCCTGAAGAAAAGGAGGGGCCAGGGTTCCAGGAGGAGGTAACTGTGGCTCACGATCCAGGTATCTGAAAACTTTCTCTGCTGCACCCACATTGCTTACCATGTCCCCACAGATGTACACTAGACTCTAGAAAAATATGAAGGGGAAGGGTTAAAACACTTGAACCACTGAAACCTTAGAGATATTGGCATATATTAGACATATTAGAGGTATTGAGACATATGTGGCTTGCTACAAACATAGAATTCAATATCTGGAAAACCACTTTTTCAAAACTTGGCATCCCACAAGCAGTGAAGTCTGAACCTGAAATAAAGATGACAAGAGAACCCATTGCCTTACCTGCACAGAACTCCCTGCATCCTCCTGATAGAGAAGAAAGGAGAGGAGGCCCCCCCTGGTGAGCTCCCCTGCCAGGATCTGCCTTAGCCCACATTGCAACATTAACACCTGCATCCCCAGCCGAAGTCCCTGAGGGAGGAAAGGAAAGAGGGATGAGAAGGGGCTGGTCACTCACCAGAGGGCCCTTCTCCCACTCTAATCCCTCTCTTACTACAAGCAGAGACCAGCAGTGATGATAGTGGTGATCAGTGAGTCAGGAAGAGAAGTGGGTCAGATATCAGAGACCAGAGGCTGGGCGCAGCATCACTTAGGGATGTACTTACTGTCCCTGAGCCCCCTTGGCCATGATCCACTGAGCTGTTAGGTCTGGCTCACCCGCACTAAGAGCAGATACACTGCCCGCTCCCAGTCCCGGCGCCACTCTAGCTGGCGCTTGTGCTCCAAGGTTTCCTCATAGCGCTGAACCTCATCTCCCTCTGCTCCAAAACTCCTCACAGTTTTCAGGTTTCCCACTGCCTCCCTCACGACTTGTCCAGCTTCTGCCTTCGCATCCTGGATCTGCTGAAGCACATCCTGGGGAGGGGGAATCAGCAAAGGCAAGTGAGGCAAAAGCATAGGAGGGCCCCTCCACACACCCCAGGATCCAAGCTCCCATATTAGAACCATCCTCACCGCCTCAAACCCAGCTCTCTCCTTCCCCATCCTTTCTCCAAAGACTCCTGCTTCGGCCAAAGCACCAGCCCCAGTCTGTGTCCCTTCCATAATCCTACCCACATATACCTGATATCGGGCATTATAGATCTTTTCAGCAGCTATTGAGAAGGGCACCTCAATCAGGGAGAGAAGAGTTAGTCGAGGCGAGAGACTGAACATGAAGCCATACAGTCCTATGACCTTTACAAGGCTCCGAAGGAACACGTTGGCATTTAAGGGGAGCCAGCGGCTCATCAAGTTGGTGTCCGAAGATAGGCGAGAGTTTAACTCCCCTGGGGAGAAAGAATAAGACTTTGCTTCAGAATAGGATAGACCCAGAAACCACAGCTGGGGCAGTGCACCCTAAGGGTCCTCCAAACTCAGAGAACTGCCTCCTCCCCTCCACTTCAGGGAGAGATTAGTTCACCACAGTCCCCCTGACAGGATCCAGCTCAAGGTATAGTTAATTATGGGATGGGGGTAAGCCATGAAAGGGACCCTGAGGGGTAAAGATGCCCCAGAGGGACCAGAGATCCAGGCTCTTGAACCCACCTGTCTTGGTCTCCTGGAAGAAGCTGAGGTCCTGGCGTAGCAGGGAGGAAAAGAGGAGGCGCCGAATACGCAGGTTGATTCTGGAGAGGATAAGGGTGAAGAGGCCTCCTCGGCAGCCAGCAGAGAATGAGCTAAGGGGATAAAGAAAGACAAAAGCAGGGAAGGACTACAGGTGGGAAAGAGTTACCATGTGCACTCATGAGAAGAATGGGTGAGAAAGAGAGGAGAAAGTCCATGGAAAAGTGTAATGTTCTCTAAATTGTAATGTTCTCTAGCAGCAGGTTTCCTTCAAAATCTTATCTCCTTCACTTGAGCCTCCAGCCAGCACAAAGGTGGAAAATGGAATGAATCTGTCTCCACCCCCGAGAGTGGACTTGTGTGTCTGGCCCTGACAGCTTCTTGCTTATATGCTCCACACTGAGTATACACCAATCATTATAACACTAGGAAACCATTATTTGTTGTAGGATTAAATCAATGCTAAACTAGATTTAACCATTGTCTCCTCAATTCCACTCAGTACCTTGTTTCAAGTTCTGGCCCATAACATCTCCTTGTAGGATCTGATCAATCATACTGAATCATGCTAAATTAGATAATTATTGTCTCTATAAATTCCACTGTCTTAGTACCTTGTAAGAATCCTAACATCTCCTGCTTTCTTTTGATTTTGAACATAGGTAGTCATGACCTCCCTGACTTCTCAAGGAGATGAGAACCCCAAAAAAGAAGGTGATCATGCCTTCCCTGACTGCTCAAAAAAGGAGTGAAAACTCCATAAAAAGGAGGTGATCATGCCCTCCCTGACATCTCAGGAAGGGAGATGAAAACACCAAAGGAAATGGGAAACCAAATCAGATTAACGGCTTTCTGAAGGGGCTCACTCTTAAAACAGGTACACATAAATCCATCACTATGGGCAGTATTACACATAATTACATAAATTACATAAGCACATAGTAACATAACACAGGCTAGTAGTGATGTAACAAATAACATGAATCAACATGAGGAATTATACATGTCCACAAGTCCTAGAAATAGTCCAAAAGGAAGCTATTGTCCATTAGTCCATGTGCTAGGAATCCAATAATTCCTGCAAATTTTGAAGTCCTGCAATAGTCTCATCAACAATTTTTCATCTCAAGGAATTCAATGATTCCTGCAGATTTTGTTCTTATGTCTTCTCCTTTGTTTCCAGATTTTTCTCTTTTTTCTGTCTCTCTCTGATGGACAAGGCGAATAAGGCTCATTGGCACCATCTGATTCCTTCTCCACCTGTAGAAATACTTTCTCCCAAGAAGTTATCCTATCTAATTCCCTTCTATGTACCACTTTCTAAATCTCTCATCATCTAGCAATTACATTGGAGCTGTTTGCACTGGACTTTGTGCTGCTGTTGGATTAAAAAAGCATGTATTCTCCCCAGTTGTAATCCCTTTCTGACATGTGATTGCTTTTCTGCCCCACCTGTCTTTTGTATGATATCTTGGAGCTGGGCCCCACCTCCTATTTCCCTGGGTCAATCTACATTCTGAGGCCCAATGGAAGCCCTTGTGGCATTTTGGACATAGGGTTTTGGGTTTTATTTTCTCAGCCTGTCTTCTCACTCTATCTCCTATCTACACTGAGCTCTTAGATGTCCAACTTTTCCACATTGAAAACATTGATGATTTTCTCTAAAAGTCCCTTGCCAAGAGGGACCCTGTCTTCCCATGTTCATCATAGTCTGGGTATAATAAGCATTTGTGCCTACTGTGGCACAGCATCTTATGAGCTCCTCTAAATGAGCATCTTTGTGTAGTCCCCATATGATTCTTTTGCAAACCTCATTAGCATTTTCCTTATCCAGATGTCTGGTCATTATTTCTGTAGCTGCATTTTCTCCAATGCTTTTTGTGACAGCTGTTTGCAAACGTCCCACAAAATCTGCAAAAGGTTCATTAAGACCTTGCTCTATTTTAGTGAAAGCCTCCCCCCGATCTTTCTGTCCGGGGAGGGAACCCCAAGCTTTTAAAGCAGCAGTAGCAATCTGTTCATAAGCTGTTGTGGGGTAATTAATCTGTTCTGAATTCTCTCTACACTGACTTTCACCTGCTAGTTTGTCAAAAGTGACTTGTACATTAATTTTTGTTTGCCTATAGCATCTGGCTTGAATCCTACATAATTCATGATACTCTGAAAGCCACAACAAATTTTGTCCAGGTTCTAAACATCTCCTTGCTATGGATTTCCAATCACTCAGGGTTAAGATTTCATAAGCCATATTATCTAATAACATCTTAACATAAGACAATGTAGCCCCATAAAGAGTGCAACCTTTTTTCAAATCCTTGATTTTTTCCCCAAATCAAAAGGAGTGCATCTTCTTTTTTTGACCTGAAAGGTCAAGCTCTTCAATCACAGGGTATGCATTTATTTTTTTAATC
Organism: Sminthopsis crassicaudata; assembly: GCF_048593235.1. Lineage (NCBI taxonomy): Eukaryota > Metazoa > Chordata > Mammalia > Dasyuromorphia > Dasyuridae > Sminthopsis > Sminthopsis crassicaudata. The sequence goes on from NC_133620.1 coordinate 285,444,007, forward strand.
AGATATGCATTTATTTTTTAATCAGATATATCCTGTCCTTCTCTTTTAGCCTTAACTAATGCCTTTTGTAATCTTGTCATAGGCGGCTTAATAGGGGTTCTGTTTGTGTCACTGCCTCTCCCCTCTTCCCCCTCCACCCATGAAGGGTTAATTGAGGAAAGTAGGTCAGAGGATGGGAAATGCTCCTGTTGTGAAGTGCCACACTCAGAATTGTACTTAACTCCATTCTTATCTGATTCTTCATCCTTTTTACCTAATTTATTTAGCACCTCCCCCTCCTGCTCTTTCTTCTTATAACTTATATAATTTCTTAAAGCCAGTTGTATTAAATTGTATGTATAAAGTGTATCTTTGGAAATTGAGTCAGGTCCATTTTCATTGTAGAATTGACAAAGTTGCTCTCCTACTAATTTCTACTCCTCTAGATCCAATTCTTTTTCCTTAGAGAACCAAGGAGATGTGTGCTGTACAGTTTCTAAAAGTTCAGTGATCTGCTCCTAAATTATAATCAAACCTTGGCTTTTCATAAGTCTGACAATGTTCTCTACACATTTTCCTTGAAGAAAAGGCTGTTTTCTAAACATCTGTCCCATTTTAGCTGAAATACTATTTTAGACCTTTAACAAAGTTTCCTTGTCTGTTTTTGTACTCACCCTAATTTCTGGGTCAAGGAGACTTTTCCACTGAAATCAGGATCAGAGACTTTTCCACTGAAATCAGGATTGTGTCTGTCCCATGTTGGGGTGCCAAAATGTAATATTCTTCTCTAAAATGTTCTCCGGGAGCTTCTGAAGGCAGCCTTCATTTTAGTTCCATGTAATCACCCCAAATGCAGCCAGGAGTTAAAGTTTAAATCCTTTATCGTCTCCTTCCAAACCTTGTCTCCTTCACTTGGAGCTCAGCTAGCTTTTCTGGAAGCCTTCCAGATCTTGGTTTCAGTGTTCTCCACAGGACAGCCTGCCACCACTTCTCTGTCTTCCTTCATTCTGCCCAACTGCCGTCTCTGGCTTGTGAATCTCCTGGACTTAATCCTGGGTTGTGAATCTCCCAAAGTGCATCCTGGTTGAGGTTCCTAGTTTATATATGCTCTCTTAAAGGCATGAATCTTGTAAAACTCTAATAAGTACTAAGTACATTAGTGAACTAGAGAACTGTTAAGTACCATGCTAAATTAGATAACTGACTTAGCACCTTGTAAGAATCCTAACAGAGAAGGAAGGATACAGGTGAGGGAGAGACATAAAAAGGACACAGAAGAGGGAAATAGAGAGAGGGAAAATGCTTCCAGAAGGAAGAAGTCACAGAACAGATGGATGGAATGAGTGGGGAGACACGACAGGAGAAACCCAAGTGGAAAAGCAAGAGCAGGCAAAATTCAATTCCCCAGATGCATTGAGGACCTGTGCTGTGTTCAGCTCTCTGCCATAGGCTGTTGGGGCTAAAGGAGAAGTGAAAGGCTTGGTGTGATGAGATATGGAATAGGGACTCTGCCTCCTCCACCCACCCAACTTATCTGATTATCTTGCCTAGATTCTCACTCTGCCTGTTTTCCTGGTGCTTTCTGAGATCTAGAGTTGGTTGATTCACTGCCACCATGTTCCTAAGGATTCCTCCCTATCCACGCAAGGAAAACAAGTTCCTCTTCCTGTTCAGAAAGACGTAGAATATTTGAGCAGGAAGTAATGATAACAAAAACTAGTATTTATATAGCACTTAATATGTGTCAGGAATTGTTTTAAGTATTTTTTTTTTGAGATGAGGCCTTTATCAGAACCTTTACCTATAAAAATGTTTTCACAATTTGTTACTTCCCTTCTAATTTTGTTTGCATTAGTTTTGTTTGTGTAGAAACTTTTAAATTTGGTATAATCAAAATTTTCTATTTTGTGATCAATAATGGTCTCTAGTTCTCCTTTGGACACAAATTCCTTCCTCCTTCACAAGTCTGAGAGGTAAACTATCCTATGTTCCTCTAATTTATTTATGATTTCATTCTTTATGCCTAAATCTTGGACCCATTTTGATCTTATCTTAGTATGTGGTGTTATTTGTGGGTCCATGCCTAGTTTCTGCCATTGTTTTAAGTATTTTTAAATCAAATATCATGTCATTTGATCCTCAAAACAATTCTGGGAGGAAAATACTGTTATTATCACCATTTGCAGTTGAGGAAACTGAGGCAATCAGAACTTAAGCACCTTGCCCAAGGTCATAGAGCTGGTAAGTATATGAAGCTGCATTTGAACTCAGGTCTTTTTGACTGCAGGCTCATTATACCTATCAACTATACCTTCTCTCAGTCTTTCCTGAGATGCTTAAAACAACAACAAAAACCCTAATTTTAAAAAAGAGCAAAACGGGATGGAGCTTCTATGAACTAAGCTCAATTCAAGTCCCACCACAAAATTAGCCTGGTTGATAGAGCTAAGAAGACATGCAATTCTAAGTGCTATCCTTTCACTTTAGTCCTATTTGAAAAATTGAAATCCTACCCAGAGTTCATTTGTGCAGAGTATAGGTTTTTTCCCTCTTATAAGCAGTCAAATGACAGTATTAGATTATTCTCTGGGTAATGGCTTAGCCTTTTCACACCAACACCTACACATTATCACAAAAAATTCCCCAGGATTTATACCTATGTCCAATAAGGAATTTCTTCTCTCTTTTGAAAGGGTAATGTTACCACTAGAGAGAAGTTTTTCCTAGCTTCAAGGATTGAATAAGTCCTTATTTATGAACTTGCAAAACATTTAAGATACAGTACAAACCATATACAAAGTAATATAAGAATTCATGGAATAGATAAGATGTGATGAAGGACTTAAGAGGCTGGTCAAAATAGTCAGAAAAAAAATTGTGTCTTGAGGTGGCTGGCTTTTGGATAGGCTATGTTGGGAGGGCATCTAAGGCAGGGAGAGCACCTTAGCATGAACATTTAAACTAAGAGCCTTAGGAAAAGCATTATCTCTCAAACACCACACCAGCTTCCAGCCTGGCTCCTGGAGACAAGGAGGAAAAGAGAAATCATGGAAATAGGGCTCTTCTTCCTCATCATGATGGCAAAATTGGCTCAGTGACTGATCAGACAAGTTCAGAAGTCATGTAATTGATATCAGGCCCGTGACCACCAATCCTGCTTCCAGAACAACCCTCCTGACCATCTTTTGGGAAGGGAATGGCTGAAGAAAAGGGACCAAAAACAACTGTCATCAGAGGGAAGTTCACTGTGCTGAGGCAGCAGGGCGGGAGGGGGGGGGGGGGAGGGGAGGGGAGGAGGGTACAGGGAGGGGACAGAGAGATAGAAAGAAAGAGACAGAGACAGAGAGACAGAGAGAGAGGAGGGAGGGAGGGAGGGAACGAAGGAGAAATAGCAGGCAACTCAAACCACCACCCCATTGCTATACCATTTCCATTCAGACCTGAACACAAAAGCTTTGCTATGCTTCCAGGGCAGTGCCCTCAGGGCTTATCCTGGGTAGCAATCCTTCTGGAGATACACACTGATAATTGTCCCTGTACCACATCTAATGAAGACTCAAGAACAAACATTCTTGCACCCAAAGGCCTTGGCATTCTCAGATGGTTCAAAAGCAGAAACTAATGATAAGACCCCAGTCCTCCAGCAAAGACGCTTGAGAGCTGTGCCTTAGAAGCAGAGCTCAACCTTTTAAAAATGAGCAAAAAAAAAAATCTCTGACCATAAAAAACTGTTATAGTAACAGGGAAGATTAAAACACCAATTCAGAAGTGAATAGCAATGAATAATTGCTTATACCTGAATTCTCACAGGGGAATATGAGGTCTCAAGCTCAAAAAGTTCTCTTGGAAGACTTCAAAATGGATTTTAAAATCAAGAAAAAGAGGTAGGAAAAAATTGAGGGGAAAATGAGAGTTAAATGAAAAAATTATGAAAAAAAAATAGTCAACAACCTGGAGAAAAAAAAGAGCAGCTTAAAAAATAGAATTAGCCAAATGAAAAAGAAGATACAAAAGTCCAACAAAGAACACAGCTCCCTAAAAATTATAATTGGTCCAATGGAAAAGGAAATTAAGTTAACTAGGGAAAACTACTCCTTAAAATTTAGACTTGGGCAAGTGGGTAGCTAATGTCTCTCAGACAACAAGAATTAATCAGATTCAAAACAATGAAAAAATAGAAGAAAATGTATAATGCCACATTGGAAAAAAATGACCTAGCAAATAGATCAAAGAAGACCGTGTCAGGATCATGATTCTTCCTAATAGGCATAATCTAAAGGAGAACCTGAACATCATCTTTCGAGAGGGCAAAACAGGCTTTGAAAGAATCCACCAGTCACCTCAGGGAAAAGATTCCAAAATAAAAACTCTAAGGAAGATTATAGCCAAATTACAAAAGTACCAAGATTTAGGAAAAATTAGTGTAAGTGGTCAAAAAGAAATGATTCAAATAACAGGAATCCACAATCAGGATTACACTGGATTTAGCAAGTACAACATTAAAGGAATGAAGGTCACAGAACATGATATATCATAAGGCAAAAGAGTAAGGACTATAACCAAGAATAACCTACCTGCTGAAATTAAGCATAATACTCAAAAGGGGGGAAATGACCATTGAATGAAAAAGAAGAATTTAAAGTTTTCAAGGGAGAGCAGGATTGAACAAGAAATATGATCTCCCGAATCAAGACCCAAGAGAAACTGAACAAAAGAAAAGGGGGAAAGAGAATATAAAGGATTCAATGAATCTTGAACTATTTATATCCATTTATATTTAACTTATATTTATTTATATCCAATATATTTATATTCATTATATATGGGAAGATGATACTTGTGATTCTCAAAAATTATACTACTAATAGTATAGCTAAAAGAAATACACATAGACAAAGGGTACAAGTAAAAGATTAATTTGAGCAAATGACATAAAAATAATTAAGGGATACAAAAAAGAAGGGCACTGAGTGCAGAAGAAGTGGTAAAATGCAAAAGTTATTTCACATGAAGAACAACGAGGGTATAATATACATGATCAATTGAATATATAATTTATCTTACCAGACAAGCAATTAGAAAGGGAAGAATAAAGTAAAGTAAAGGCTGGGGTTGGGGAGACATTGAGGGAACCTAAGAAGATATTAGGAGATAAAACACTATCAAGTTAGGAGTGAGGATGAAAGGAGTGAGAGGAGATATAGGAGAAAAAATGGAATGGAGGAAAATTGGATAATAAGAGAATAAAAGAAAATGAAAAATCCTAGAGGGATGTGAAATAATCAGAAACTACTGAATTATCAATGGAATTATGAACTAGTCTAGACATTTTGGAGAACAATTTGGAACTATGAACAAAAAGGTGTAAAACTGTGTATAACCTTTGGTCCAGCAATAGTACTACTAGATCTGTATCCCAAAGAGATCAAAGAAAAGGGAAAAGACCCTATTTACACAAAAATATTTAGAGAAACTCTTTTTAGAAATCAAGGGGAAGCCCATCAGTTGGGGAAATGACAACAAATTGGGGCAAGTGATTGTCATGATATGATTGTGGTATATTTGTGCTATAAGAAATGATGAGCAAGATAGTTTTTCTGAAACCAAGTCTGAGAAGACTTGAATGTATTGTACTCAACAACAACAATATTATAAGGACAAATCATCTGTGAAAGACTTAGCTACTCTGATCAAGATAATGATCCAAGAAAATTCCAAAGACTCATAATGAAAGATGTTGTCCACCCCCAGAGAGAAAACTGATGAATTCTGTATACAGATTGAACCACTTTAAAAAAAAAACTTTCTTTAGTTTTGTTTTCATTTTGTTTGTGTTTTTCTTTGCAATCCGGGTAATATGAAAATGTTATCATGACCACACATATATAACTGAAATAAAAAGGAATTCTAAGAGACATGGGAAATTTTTTTAATAAAGTGATACAAGATGAAAAAGAACCAAGAGAATAATATATACAATGACTACCACAATGTATGTGACAAGATCAGTGAAAGAAAATGAAACTCTGTATATCTAAAAAAGCCAGAAAGGTTCCTGAGACCTTGAGGTCTCAGGATTCTTTAGGCAAAGAAGGCAGGAGATTACTAGGACAAAGAAATGTTCACACAGTCTCTGTTGCTAAATAAATACTTCTGAATAAAAAAATTGTTAAATGTATACATTCACATTTGCTGAACCCTTTGTCAAATGTAGGATCTATTTTCCCCATTAGTCATAGTTTTAGGACAATAAATTAGTTCATCTGCATCAACAGAAAAATAGTTTCCCAAAGATGGAAAATTTATTTCCTCATTAGAATGAGAGTTTCCTTAGGAAGGGGTGAAGGTGGGATCTTTGCAACTAAAGATGTAACATTCCTAGATCCAAGTCTTTGGGGAGAGATGTTTTCCCTACCCTTCAGAAGGGCAGATTCATCATCTTCGAGCAACTGACCAACAGGTATCCCAAAGGATTTGGGTTAAAGAAATCCCCTCAGAATCATAGGATTTTGGAATTGTTCTCAACTGTTCCAATCCATTTCATTTTATTTATTGATTAGGAAACTAAGGCCCAGAAATATGAAGTAATTGCCTCAAGGTCACACAGACAGTAACTGGTAAGTTCCCAAAGGTCGTATGATTTCCCAACCTCCTCCCATTCCCAAGTCACTAACCTTCCAAGGGAGAAGAGACACATGAAGAAGATGGCAGTGGCAAAGGCATCAGGGTCAAAGTCCTGGCCCAGGATGTCAATCACACGCCCAGTGTAGTGGGGAATGAACATCTCACCTGGAGTGGGGACATGGTCAGCATGGGAAAGGAACAACACAAGGACCCTTTTCCATGTTCACTTGGAAAGTGAAGCCTCCTGCTTCCCCCACCCCAAATACAAACACTTCCATCTTGTCCAATTACCTATGACTGCAGCAGCCAAGAAAAAGAAAGCAGCAACAAGGAAGGGGAAGTCAGGCCAGGACAGTTTCAGCAGTCTCCACATCATAGCTTTGTTCTCTGGGCCTTGCTCCTTCTCCTGTGCTGAGTGAGGGGCTTCAGGACTCAGCACCTTCCACACAACCCAGCCCAGAGCCCCTCCTCCATAAGCCACCAGCCTCCAGGCCCAGGGGGCTGAGGCTAGGAGAACAGGGGGAGCACTCAAGATTCTTGGAACCAGGGCCCTCAGAGATAGGAATAAGGGGGTGCTCAGGCACAAGGCAGGCAGTAGTTTGCCCATCTTCCCAAAACCCCCAAGTAAACTTAGCACCTCCCACAGGACCCCTATCCTAAAAGCTCCCTCCAGCCAGAGACTAAGGAGCCCTGGAGGGAATAGGACTCCCAGCAGTCTCTGCAACAGCCAAAGCAGGATCAGGTCAGTCAAGAGGAGAAGAGCCCAGGACCTAAGAGTAGAGAGCTGCATGCTGCCGTCTGTAAAAGAATCAGGAAGATTATCATTACCACCACTATTAATATTAAGATAATATATTAAGGATATAATTTAAGGATATACTTCCAATCAGGACCACCAAGATCGCTTCCCTCCCCACCAGAAGGGCCCCAACTTAACCCCAAACTCATCAGCAGGTTCCCAGTCAGGGGCTCATAGGAATTAGGGCTGTCCCGGATAAGTACCATCCAACCCCACCGTTTCTACCATTTCTGCGGTAACCGAGGCTCAGAGAAAAGAAGAGGCTTGCCCACGGTCACACGGAGAGTCCGGGGCAGGCCAGGGGTTCAGGTGGGAGTTTCCCACCTCCAGAGCTCTTTCCATTTTCCCGGGGCTTAGGGATTGGTACTGCTACTTGGAAGGGAGGGACAGAGAATCCCCGAACATTTGGTGATGATGAAGGAAACCTCCAAAAATGGTCTCCCTCCCCATCTTCCCATTTAACTCCATCGGGGTTCCTTTGAGAGGACTTGCCTGTTTGCAGCCCAGATTCGGGGTTGCTGCTGAAGCGGAGCTCCCCGCAAGTCTGGATACTGAGCAGCGTCAGGCTCCGGGGATTGCTGTGGGTCCCCAGTCTCCTTTATCCGTTTCCTTTCTGCCTCAGTCCCCACCAGAGCTGGGGTTTCACTTTCGTTTCCTAGTACTGAGTGCTCAAGCCGGGGATTCCCCGATCTAAGTCGCCCAGAAGGGGGTGCCCAAAATCCTTATGACAGATCAGCCGAAACTGTAACTTTATTACTGTGTTGTTCACTTCTCTGTATTCCACCACGGAACGACTTTGTAAGATTTTAATTAGATGCTACAAAATTATAATCATAATCACATATACACATATATGCATATCTATATATACAAGTGTGTGTATAATACACACACACACACACACACACACACACACACACACACACACACACACACATATATATATATATATATATATATATATATATATATATATATATATATATATATATTTATTTATTTATTTATTTTTATAATTATTAAGCTTAGCTCCAGGAAGTCATTAGTTCTATGGAACATTAACGGTTATATGTCTATATTATAGTTAATAATTAATTATATGTATGTGTGTGATTATAACCCCCCCCCAAGACATTAGGTCTGTGGAACATTAACATAGTGATTAAATTTGCTGGGCTGTTATTTCCTCTTTATTACAAAGGATGGCTCTCTGAGAAAGGGGAAGAGGGGGGATACACTGGGAATGGTATCTGATGATTTTTTTTTAAGAACTAATAATTTTAATTAATAAAAAGTGAATGGATGAGGAATGTCTAAAGGAGACCAAAAGTTGGGTTATAGTCAAGTCCATAGAAACTGACACTAAATGTGATTATGGTAACTAGACTGAAATGTGAGTATAATAAATAATTTTAGAGCTCTTGAAAGGAGGTGGAAATAGTGAATGAGGACAATCATCCTTAGCAGGAAGGTACAGACAATATGGATGGAGATAGTGATGACCTGGGCCACAGAGAGAACAGAAGTAACTCTGAATCTTGGGATCATGCTTAAGACCAGCCACGACTGAGACAAAGTTTTAGGGAATGGAAAATGAGATGGGGAAGAGGAAGGGGGAGCCTTCCACCTAGCAGCCCTCCTAAGATGCTTCTCCTTTCCCTTCTTTGACCAATCACCGCCCCCCCCCCCAACTTTGGCCAACTGATTTCAGATGTGTTCAGATACTCTTTTCATTCAGGAAGAAGAAATTGTGGAATCTGATGCTGAGCTAAACAAGTAGAACCAAAAGAATTGGATCCTATCCAGTGCTACTCTGATAGAAAGTACTCCAATTTTTAATATCAAAATGAATTAATTGATTGTTTTATTTTTCTGGTTAAACATGTATATTAACTGTTAAAATACACATTTCTTTATGAATCATATTGAAAGAGAAAAATAGAACAAAAGAGAATAACCACAAGAGAGAAATAAAAAAACCAGAATAAGAAGTGAACCTAATATGGGTTGAATTTACAGTTAATCTCCATAGTTATTTCTATGGATGCAGGTTACATTTTCTGTACAAAGTTATTGGGATGGCCTGGAATCATTGATGCACTGAGAAACCCAAGTCTTTCATAGTTATCATCACTCAATCTTGCTGTTACTGTATACAATATATTTCTGGTTCTACTTGTTTAGCTCAGCATCAGTTCATGTAAATCTTTCCAGAACTTTCTAAAATCAGCTTGTTCATCATTTTTAAACTTTTTTTTTTAATTAAAGCTTTTTATTTTCAAAATATATGCATGGCTAATTTTCAACATTCACCCTTACAAAACTTTGTATTCCAAATTTTTTCCCTCCCTTTAAAGCCCTCACCCTCTCCCCAGATGGCAAGTAACCCAATACATGTTAAACTATGCAATTCTTCTATACACATTTCTACAAATATCATGCTGAACCAGAAAAATCAGATCAAAAAGGAAAAAAATATGCACCAAGCTGTAGGATCCAAATCCTTTCTAAACCTAGTATTGGGGTATTAAAGGGAGATGTGCAGGGTTCCAGCAGTCATCAATAATCCCTGGATTACTGGTTGTGAAGAGGAAACCCCAAAACTCTGAAAAATCCTTAAAGGAGAAAACCTCCTACTCTGCCTCAGTGAAGGGACTCCACCCATAAGCTCCCTTTGGCTTGTAGCCAAAGCCCCCTATTATAAAAGAGCCAGACTGGAGTCCTCCCTTTGAAGAGATTCCAAACATGGCAGCCTTACATCTGGCATGCCAAGGATCTCTGCCCACTGGAAGACTGTTTCCGGTTCCCTCTTATCTCTACCTTCAACTTTACTAACTAGACTTTAACTTTACTTCCAAACCCCATAATAAACCTTTTATGAATCTAGGTTTTCGGGTCTGTAAATTCCTTTACAGGGGACTCTTGCACTGCCACTAGACCTCATTTAACTCTGTATCTTTGTGCTGAATCCAAAGGAGTTGCAGGGGAGCTCTATTTGACTCTCTGTACCCCTAACCTGTCACTAGACCTCAATTAAACCCTAATTTCATTTAGTATCCCAATTCTAGACCTCATCAGTTGTACTCCTCTCTTTTACTCCAAATGAATGAGGTATTGTCTGATCCTGACCACCATATTCAGGTCCTTTAGTCTGATTATGGGGCCAATCCCAAACCTCAAGATTAATTCTATTTTCTTCCTCCTCTTTCAAAAACAACATTCTTCTGATTGATATAATTTGAGTCTCCTACTACATCAGAGGGATAGACAATTTGGTATTCAAATCTCTTCCTAACAAATTTATACCCCACCCCCAGAATTAGCAAAAATTTCACCAAGGGTAGCATCCCAGCACATTTTAGTTCCAAAATTTCAGTAAGTAGTACAGTAAAATTTTCTCCTTTTATACAAAAATTAGGAGTTTCTTTAGAAATTATTACAATTACTATTCCTTGAGTCTATGTAGAAAAGTTGAGGGGGGGTCTCTTCCTTTTCTTGCCTAAATTCTGTTACCTTATTTATATTTTGACTTCTAGGGACTATGCTTCCAATATCTCGAACATTCATTTGTGCTAGGTCCCTCATATTTTCTCTACCAGTTGGAATATACTGATCCCAATTGGAATCCTGAAGGGAGAATTTTTGTTCTCCCCTGGGACCTCCCTGTGCAACTAGATGGGTATCATCCCAGGCCCACATTACACCTTTCCTAATCTGTCCCTGTGAAGAGGATCCCTAAGAGTGACATCATTTGCTGGCCATGTGTAGGTGTTAGGACCAAGGAATTGGTCAGATTGTTCTGCTAACCCAGATGGATCTTCTAAAAGGATGTTCTTTCTTTCTTTTTTTTTTTTTTTTTTGAGTTTTTCATCTCCATGCTACTTAGGGGAGAATTCATAAACCCAATCACTCCCTTGGTGAGTGGAACCTCACTAAATGAGAACAAGTTAGTTTTTGTAGGGAGCAGAAAGTTCTCTTGATCTCTTAATATTTGCTTAAGTTCCCTCCAAAGACGGCCATGAGGAGAGGAAATAGATGGTGGTTCTAAATCAATCAAGCTCCCATCTTTGCACCTCTTATGAGGAAGGGAGAATTAGAGCCTCAACCATAGGAGTGGTGGCCAGCCGAAGGGCATAAGGAGGAGGCATTGCCAAGAGGGAGTCCAAAGGATGGGGGTTTCTCTGGCTCCTTTTCCTTCCTTTAATACAAATTGTCTCAAAGTCGGAAAACACTCTCCTCAATATTAAACAGTTCTTTTGAATTTACATATAGATTTAATTGTTGGCTCACTCAGCCTTTAGGGGATCCATACTGTGGTCAGAAGATATTTCTTCTGAACTCTATAGTGGTTACCTGCCCAAGAAATCCATTAGGGAGAGACCCCTCATGAACAGGAAATATCCTGGATGAGCCCTCAAAGTGGTGTGGGATAGTGACCCTTACCCAAATTAAAATCAGAGACCCTTAAAGTAGAAAAGCAAAAAGGACTTATTACAATTTCCAGAGAAAGGGCAGTTCTTGGTGACAGCAGTATTGGTATAGGTCTACAAAGCACAAGCTGCAAAATATGGAATTTATATAGGAACTTATATACATAACTTATAAACTCCTTGTGACCTTTTCTCCCATTGGCAGGAAGTCCAGCTTACATTCTAAAATGTGAAAATCTACTCAGAGACAAAGAATTCTAACCAATGACACACTCTTTACCATATTAAAAACATTAAAAATAGCATGCTATTTGTGATGAAAAGGGCAGGGGAAACAGGAGGGAAATGTATGTTTATCTAATATAAACATCATATAGCTTTTGGCTATAGTGCAATTTGTTATTGCAAAGTTTCAAATTATAATTAGGATATAAGTGGAGGCCATATTCTTATGAGAGGTCTTCATTCAGTGAATCCTATTTACTTATGCTGTGTAGTGTTTTTTAATAGGGATGGCGATTGTATTTTATCAAAAGCTTTTTCTGTATCTATTGACATTACCATATGATTTCTGTGGCTTTGTTATTGATATGGTCAAGAATGGCAATAGTTTTCCTGATACTGAACCAGCCCTGAATTCCTGGTATAAATCCCACTTGGTCATAGTATATTATCCTGCTGATAAGTTGTTGTAATCTCTTTGCAAGTATTTTATTTTAAAATTTTGCATCACTATTCATTAGGGATATTGATCTGTAGTTTTCTTTCTGTTTTGGCTTTTCCTGGTTTAGATATATCAGTACCCTATTTGTGTCATAGAAGGAATTTGGCAGGACTCCTTCTTTACCTATTTTTCCAAATAGTTTACATAGTATTTATAATTAATTGTTCTTTAAACATCTGGTAGAATTCACTTGTGAATCTATCTGGTCCTGGAAATTTTTTTCTTAGGGAGTTCATTGATGAATTGTTCAATTTCTTTTTCTAAAAATGGGATCATTTAAATTATTTATTTCCTCTTCTGTTAATCTGGGCAATTTATATTTTTGTAAATATTCATTCATTTTGATGACATTTTGATTGTCAGACTTGCTAGCATACGGTTAGGCAAAATAACTCCTGATTATTGCTTTAATTTCTTTTTCATTGGTGGTAAGTTTACCCTTTTCATTTTTGATGCTTTCCTTTTTCTAATCAAATTAACCAAAGGTTTATCTATTTTATTGGGGTTTTTCATAAAATCAACTCTTAGTTTTCTTAGTTTCAATTTGATTAGTCTCTCCTTTGAGTTTCAGAATTTCTAATCTGGTATTTAATTGGGCGTTTTTAATTTGTTCTTTTTCTCAATTTTTTAGTTTCATGTCTAATTCATTCATCTCCTCTTTCACTATTTTTTTAATGTAACAATTTACAAATATAAACTTTCCCCTAAGAACTGTTTTGGCTGTATTCCATGAGTTTGGTATGTTGTCTCATTATTGTCATTCTCTTGGATGAAGTTATCGATTATTTCTGTGATTTGTTGTTTGACCTACTCATTATTTAGACATAGATTATTTAACCTCCTTTACCTCCTGTGTTTACATTTTCTCCACTGTTCCTGGCTTGCTGCCAAGAGGGAACATCCACACTGGGGTAAAAGTCTTTTCAAAGAAAGGCAGAGATCACACCCCTCCCCCCTTGGGTCTGAGCAGCGTGAGCTGCCTGCCTCGCTCTGGCTGCCTGCCCTCAGTCTGTGCCCAGTCTGTTCGTCCCCTCTCCCGAGCAAACACAGACCTTCTCTGGCGAATTTCAAGGATGTCTTCTGTTGGTGATTATTTGTGGGTTTCTTTTCTGGTCAAGCATTAACTCCGAGGCTTGTCATGAAGTAAGTACTGAGAGAAAACACGGAGGTCAAGCAGCTATGTGCTTCCACGCCACTATCTTGGCCGGAAGTCCGATTATTTAACTTCCAATTGGTTTTTATTCTGTTTTTCCCTGGCCCTTTATTGAAAACAATTTTTATTGCGTTATGGTGTGAAAAAGAATCATTTGCTATTTTTTCCTTTCTGCATTTGATTGTGAGGTTTTTATATCCTAATATATGTCTTTTTTGCCCAGGTGCCATGTACTGCTGTAGAAAAAGATGTATTCCATTCTGTCCCTATTCAATTTTCTCCAGAGTTTTATCATTCTGAAGTTTTCTAGGGTTCTATTAACCTCCCTAGTTTCTTTCTTGTTTATTTTGTGGTTAGATTTGTCTGATTCTGAGAAGGAAAGTTTGAGATTCCCCATTAATAAAGTTTTGCTGTTTATTTCTTCCTATAACTGCCTTAATATCTGCTCTAAGAATGTGGATGCTCTATACTTGGTGCAAATATATTTAGTATCTTTACTACTTCATTGTTTACGGTACCCTTTAACAAGATGTAGTTTCCTTCCTTATCTCTTTTAATTAGATCTATTTTTACTTTTGCTTTATCTGAGATCAGGATTTTTCCCTCTGTCTTTTTTGCTTCAGCATTTTCCTATCTAGGGATATCAACAATTTAACCTTTAAATTATATATATATATATATATATATATATATACATATATACATATATATATATATATATATATATTCAAATTTTCTGTTTAAGCTGTTTTTCTTTTTCAATTGAAATGATTGAAAGTCTCTTACTTCATTGAAGATCTATCTCTTCCCTGAGGGATGATGCTCAGTCTCTCTGAGTAGTTAATTCTTGGTTATAACACTAGGTCCTTTGCCTTCTGGAATGCAAGGTTCTCCAAGACTTTATTATAGACACTGCCAGATCCTGGATAGTCCTGATTGTTGCTTCTTAATATTTGAGTTCTTTTTGTCTGGTAGTTTGCTATATTTTTTCTTTGAGATTATAGCTCTGGAGTTTTGCAACAATGTTTCAATGACTATTTTCGCCTCTGTTGCAAGTACATAAGGGCAGAATAGTTGAAGAATATTATACAGGTTCTGTTCTTGGACATGATCTTCAGGGGGACCAATAATTTTTAAATTGTTTCTCCTGGATCTATTTTCCAGCTTGGTTATTTTTCCAATGAAGTATTTTACATTTTCTTCCATTTTTTCATTCTTTTTAGTCTGTTTAATTAATTCTTGATGTCTCATAGAGTCATAAGCTTCCATTTGCCCCATTCTAATTTTTAATGTATGATTTTCTTCAGGTAGCTTTTGTATCTCTTTTTCTATTTGATTAATACTTCTTTTGAAGGTGTCATTTTCTTCAGTGGATTTTTTTTTTTGCATTTGGCCAATTATAATTTTTTAAGGAATTGCCTTTCTTTTCCAAGCTGTTGACTTTCTCTGGCATACTTATCATTTCTTTTCTCATTTTTATTTTTATCTCTCCTGAATGCCTACTAAAGTCTTTAATAAGCAATTCCAAGAAGCCTCTTTGGGTTTGGGTTTGGGTTTGAGATCACTCTTCAAGATTTCCTCTGTGGACATTTTGTCTTCATCTGAGTTGGTGTTTTGATCTTCCCTGTTACCATAACAGCTTTCTATGATCAAAGTACTTTTCTATTTTTTGCTCCTTTCCTTTTCTTTTTGTATTTCCTCTTTGTTTTACTTTTATGGTTGAGTTCTGGTCCTGGGATAAATTTGCTTTTTAAGCTGGTACTGTCGGCTGCTTCACTGGTTCATCCACTATGAGCCAGGACTGAGGGTCTTAGCTGCTGATCTGTTATATTTAAGACTCTCTTTCTCTCTTTCCCAGTCTCTGAGCTGAGCTGAACACCCCTTTAACCCCAATGAGATTGACCTTTTTTGAAGTCCTTCCAATTTATTTTGAATTGGAGAGTGGTTTTATTCCATCAGACTCTGTTCAGAGGCTTGGTTTCATGTAGCTGGGAGAGCTTAAGCAGCTTCCTGGCTTTACTCTATTATCTTGACTCCCCAACCACCCAAAATGAGGATAACAAAGCAAAATTGTTCCCACTCACAATGAATCACCATCACTCTGGAGCAGCACTGGTTCCTGACACACACACAATCACACAAAGGTTATCCTACTACTCCTTGCTGCTTGAACTTGTCCTGTGTAAACACGAAGTTAATCTTTGTTTAAAAATTAAATATACTAAAATGTTTATGTATCATCTGTTATATTTCTCAACATTAACATTCATTTTGTGTAGTACAATTAAAATTGCTTGGTTTCCAAAAAATTTTTTTAAACTTTAGACAAATTGAAATAACTTGAGAAGAGTAAAAAATTGTTTGAAATTTTCTGCTAGTAAAAAATTACAAATGGTGTGAGTTTGATTTTGTAAGGGGACTTGGGGGTGAGAATTGCCACATAATTAATGGAAAACATTGCATGAGACCATGAAGTCTGCCCTGGGTTCCAACCTGTAGCACTTATATCTGCCTAGCACCTAAAGCATCATGAAACAAGACCTTTGTTGATTGGAAGAGATTCTTTGTGATTTACCATGAGACTAACCAATGGCACTTGTAACAGTACGGAAGCTTCAAAGAGTTGAAGAAGTGATAAGGAAAGCAATGATAAAGGGGAATTTCAGTAAAGAGTTCAAATATTCTTTTCCCACCCTGACTGCTGACTGCTCTGACTCAGCTTCCAGGCCCCTTATTCACTTCCTATATTGGAAAGTCTCTGCTTCCTGAGGGACAGCTACAGGTGTTCTGGTTTGCACTAGGTATGCTTCTCTTGGGGAGGAAGTGAGGCAGGGAAAGAGGGGAAGAAATGGGAAAGGTCTGCCCTTGCTGGTTGTAAACCCTGTAATGGAAACATAATAATGATAAATCTTGTCCACATCTGCCTACACCTTGACAATTTGCATAACTCACACACATTCATTCTCATCTTCAGGTGGGGATGGTGATAATAGTGGCAGCAGAAGCAACAACAAGTTCCTCTTGGTTATACTTCAGGTCTTCAAGTACATTTCCTTGCTCCGTCCTCTCAAGACCATTGGGATGTGCAAGCATTATCTCTTTTTTACAGAGGAGGCTCATAGAACTTAGATTTAAAAAGGTCCTATACCTCCTCTGACCTGTGTTGCAGAGGAAGAAAGTAAGGTCCAGGGAGGGGAAAAGTGCTCTGAATCCTAATCCGGGGATCTTTCCGCTACAACTCTATTGAGTGTTCCTTTTTAAAGTCCTATTATGGACAAGGCAATGGGCTGGGGATACAAAGAAAAACATGAAAAAACAGTACCTGCCTACAAAAAACTTTCACATAATTAGGTGACAGCTTAAGGAGGAAAAGAACTCTAAGAAGTAGGAGAAACAGGGAAGGTTTCCCCATGAAGATGATTGGCTGAGCTAAGACTTGAAAGAAGTAAAATGGTTTAGAAGGTAAATGGAGAATTGAAGAACATTGCAAACATGGAATTCAGCTTGTACAAGGGAATTGGAGGTGGGATGCTGAGTATCAAGATAAGGAAATAGCAAGAAGGCCAGTCTGGCTAAAAGGTAGAGTGAAAATTGTCTAGCAAAATGAAATGTCTTGAAAAAGTTGGTGCTTTGAATGACAGACATTTATATTTACATTTTATAGTAGAATGAATGGAGAGCCATTGAAGATTCTTGGTCAGGGAAACCACAGGATTCTGTCTTCTGTCCTAGAAAGAACATTTTGGCATCTATGTGAAGGGAGGATGACAGTGACAGATGTTGGAAGCAGGAATAACTAAGGGGGATTATCATAATAGTCCTAAGCCCAGTTTAACTTCTTTGAATATGACTCTTATGTGTATACTGTGTAGGTACCAATAAAAATTGTCTGCAGGCAGGGTGGGATGGTAGATCATGACTGTCCAGCAGCAACTGCAGCTGCCCAAGTGTCAGTTGGGTGTCTCATTGGCAATGAAGCAGAGGGACAGCAGATGGAAAAGGGGCCTAATGACTGGTACCTACACCTTTTGGAAGGCTGTTTCTTGTCAAGACCTGTCTCTCACTGGCAAGGACTGGTATGGGGGCCCCTGAATGTGAGAGAGGGGGATCCTGGTTAGGAGGTTCAGGGAAAAACTAATGAGGTTTTGGACATACTGGTGGGGATGGAAAAGACCATGCAAACAGCCTGGACTCTGATGGCATGGCCTTTCCCATTTGGAATGGTCCCTCTGAATTTCCCTTTCTATCTGTAGTTTCTAATCCTACCTCGGACACTAGCTATGTGACCCCGGGCTAATCTCTGGGTCTCATATGGGAGATGAGGGGGTTGATCTTGATGCTGTGATTCAGGAGGCAGAGGCACAGCTGGGGCTGGATGACCACCAGGGGCCTTCTGCCCTCTTCCTCCTTTTCGGGACAAGAAGGATTTTTAGATGAGACCCAGATTAGATTTATCCAAAGTGACAGCTGATTAGTAATAGACCAAGGATTATCCCTCAATGACAGCCACACATCCTTCTCATAACACCATCTTCTACAAGGGTTAAGAACCTATAATGTGCCAAGGCCACAGGAAGACAAATCTCAAATGATGGCTAGAATCCGTTTTCTTGAGTCCTAGGCCTGTGACAGGCTTATACCACGATATCTCCATTCTACCCTGATTGTCTCCCACCCTGCCCTGGAAAACACAGTTTGGTTGAGTTCTTATCAACCCAAGTTGCCCCAAGAGGGCCCACCTGATATATGAGTGGTCTTTTCCTAGCCATCCATCTGTGTTCAAAAACCTGCCCTTGCCTATGTTCCAGAGGCACTCCTCAGGCTGGCCCAGCTAGAGAAGCAGTGGCCACACCTTAGTTCTGTTGTGTCTTGGAAGCCAGGATTGAGTGAAGAATAGTCCTGAAACCTCCAAGAAGGAGAGGGTACAGATGTCTGCCCCGAGACAGAAGAGAAACCCACCATCCAACTACCGTTACCCCAGACACTTTTTCGGGATCCAGCTGTATCCAATACCATAAAATCCTAGCCTACTAATCTTATCTCTGGGGGAAGGTGGAAAAGGAATATCCCTCACCCCTTACTCTCCCCCCCCCCGCAAGACCCCTAAATTTAGTGATGCAGCTCCCTACTATTCAAGTTTTTGTTCTCTGCTAGTTACTAGCTAAATTGCTAGGCTGATTTGTGGCTTCCCCTCCCCTCCACTTTCCAGGTTGCGTGCATTTTAACATGAGGTTTTTTGGAGACAAGGCTGGTAACAAAAGGATGACTGCTACTAAGAATTTAAGGCATCAGGATATGATAGATGTGATGTTTGGGGTCACATGGGCTTTTTGGTGATATTACTCTCACCCCCTCCACACTCCACTTGTAAAGCCAATCCTGGCTTTACTTGCTAAGTAAAGTTTTACTGGCTAAGGTTTCTGGGGGAAATAGAAGGAGCAAGAGAGGGGATGGTGTTGGGGGATGGATAAGGGAACAAGCATTCATTAGGTGCCTACTTTATCTCAGGCACTGAACTAGGGTCTCCCTCACAATCCTGGAAGGCAGATACTATTGCCACATCTTACAGTTGAGGAAACTTTAGCAAACAGACTGAGTATCTTTCTCAGGGTCACACAGCTAGTAATTATCTGAGATCAGGGCTTCTTAACTCCAGGCCCAAAGTACTATCTAGTGGGTCACCTAGTCACTGGAGGAATTTTCAGGGGAGGAATAAAGATTGACAGAGAGAAAATACAGTGGAATATCTGAAGAAAGGAAAGTAGTTAATGAAAAAGAGGGTTTATAGAGTAGTGATGGGTCCGGGTAGAGGGCGTAGTCTGAGGGGAGTATAGGGAAGAGAAGGCAATGCTATTTTAATTTTGCTTGAGAGTAGACAAATGGAAGCACTACAGCTTTTTTTGGCCTGAATCCTTCATTTTTGTTCCAGGGTCTGGCGCTACTACCCATATCCTCCCTTTTCAACCACTACCACTCATTCAGGGAAAGTTATTTCAGACCAAACTTTATTCAGGACTTTGAGACTGCTTTCTCCGGAGTCCTTGTCAATTCTGTGGCTCTGGGAGAAGCTTGTCCTTTATCTTAACATAATTCTTATCCCAAAAGATGAGGGAGAGATCCCTGCAGCATCACACACCAGAAATATATCTGGGTAGAATCAGGCTGAGGAGTTGTCACCAGGATCAATACTTATATGTAACCAGGAGTCTGAAGACCTTAATGGATCCAAATAACTCCACCCCATTCCCCCAGCTCTCTGTCCTGCATCTCCCCATTCCTTTTGGGTTTGGCAAAGACACTGAGGTCTTGCCTCATTGGGTATATTGTAGAACATTCACCAGATAGATCCATCTTCATGCTAGAGAAGCAAACATCACCTCTCTGAGCACCCCTGGATGAAAAGGGGGCAGAGGGAAGGGGACAAAGGATCTGGGCAAATCTCTGCTCTCTGGAGGGCCTTGCAGGGCAGGAAGAGTCATAGCCATTCTGGCAGCAGCAGAGCTCTTGGTGACATGGCACCTCCCCTGGACATGTACTAAGTCTTTATTTCTAAGGGTGAAGGAGATGACAACTTGAGGTCACTTCCATTAAGAGAATTCAGTGGTTCTTGGAGCATGTACTTGTTTCATGGCCTCCATATACTACTATTGGGGCCTTGGAGAAACCTCTTTGTAGAGCCTCCCGAAAGATTATATGTGCAAGGAAGGGTATAGTTGAAGAGAGGGGCGTGTGAACACATCAGTGGGCATGTAGAACCCTACGTTCCTTGGTGGTAGATCCAGAATATGTCCATTCTCCCATCCAGTCATCTGCTCTCTTGCCAAGGGGAAGACAAAGCCTTTTGGTTGCATAAATGTACACTTGAGTATGGGCGTGGGACTGTGCAAAGGATGACACCCTCAGAAGAAGTATCTCAAAACTAGGCAGCTGAGTAGCCCAAAGCAAGAAAACTCAGAACGACTGGAGGCATTCAGTATAACCGTCCCCGCATCTGTGTCCGGAGAAGAGAGAGATAAAGCTCAGTCCCAGCAGATTTCCTGGTGTGCCCCATCCCCACCCCATGGGTCTTCCACCAAACACATTTATAATCCCAGGTAATATACACAAGAGGCCCCCAGGAGCCAACAACAATGAAAATGGGTGTTAAGAGTGCTTTTGTGGCCTGCTGACTGCACACTCCATGCGGTTACACATGCAGGGATATCGGAGGTCAGGGATGCCCCTCTCCCATTCCTTGGCATCAGACTTAGGGATGCAGGACTACAAGAATGAAGAGCCTGGAGACCCGATCAGGCAGGACTGAAGCTGGGGGTCTTACCTTCTAAAGAGTGCAGGGCCAGAGTGCGTCCCCCGATGGCATTGGCCCCATCAGTTTGGGGGAGGTCAGGGGGCAAACTGTTGGAGCTGTGCTTTATTGGCCACAGGGTCCCTGGAACCTCTTCTGGCCCATCTTTAGCCAAGAAAGTGGTAGCCAGAGTTTTGGAGGAGGAGGAGGAGGAAGGAAGCAACTCTTGAAGTCCGTTTTGAGTGGGCTCGTCTCTGTCTGGCTCAGTCTTGCTGGCTTCTCTCTCTAATGATTTCAGGGTGGTTTCAATACTTAGCCTAGGGGAGAGGGAGGTCCCCTCATTCAGGGAGGTTGAAGTTTGGGTTGCCAAAGAAGGAACCTCAGTCGCCAAGTTGGATGAGGTCTCACTTGCCATAGAGGTTGCCAATTTGGGCGAGGTCTCACTTGCCATAGGGGTTGTCAGGGTTGTACTTGGTAAAGAGGGGGAGACTCCAGCCTCCTCTGGGCTTATGATTGGTTCTGACAAGAAATGGACAGGGCAGAGCATTAATAACAATCTACATGTCCTCAATCCTTATCTACTTTAGCAAAGATGTACTAGAAAGATGTGCATTAAAGGACGAATTGAAATAACTGGACATGTTTGCAACATGGATGTCTCCCAAGTATTTGTGAGGGAAAGGGACTCGATATCATGTTCTGTTTGAAAATCAGGAACAGTGGGTAAAAGTTGCAAAGGAGACAATTGAGACTCAACAGTAACAAATCCCATTAGATTTGTCCAGAAGTAGAACAAGCTGCTGGAGAGGCAGCAGGATGGATCTTTCTGCTTAGAGATAGATTTTCAAGAGGAAGCTAGTAGACATTTAAGTGTATTACAATAATAATGTAACTTCTTTACTATATGGGCTGGCCCACTTGCCATAGAGCTTCCTTCCAGCTTCCAACTTTGTGACATTTCTGGATCTCAGTCTCATTGTACCCCCAACCAACATGCATCAGCCACCTCCCCTTTTCCATGCTACATCATCACTACCTTTCTTCTCCTCTTTCTACTCATTTGCCTTTCTACCTTTCTCTCTCTAACTACACCCAGAACCTCTTCAACTCATCACACTTTCTCAGGCTTCCTCATTTCCTCTACCTCTCACTTCATTGTGAGCTCCAAGGCCAAGGGCATAGGATCCATCAGATCTTCATTTTTTCATTTCACTCCTGAGGGTGAAGTGGAAGGAAGCTTCTGTTTGTTAGCCTACAGAGTTCCAGTTGGGACCAAGGCTACTGGGCAGGACCAAAACACAATGTCTAAATGCTCCTTGACTGATTGACAAGATATCTACCCCCCAGATCTTCCCTTCTAGCCCCACCACTACTTACGACAGAGTAGGTTCTTACACTGGTAGCCCTCCTGACATTGGGAACACTGTGGCCCCTCCATATAGGGCTTCTGGCCCTTCACATTTCCTCTGGGAGAAGAAAAAGGGGGAGATGGAAAAGGAAATCTAATTAATTCTCTCCTTCCTCCTTCCCACCCCCCACCTTCCAACCACCCCAGGAGGCAATCTGAGAAAGTGGGAAATACTCAAATCTGAGAGTTGGTATACTTGGCTCTGACACCCACTAGTCTGTGTGATCTTGAGGAAGTTCACTTTCCCCTCCAACCTCGGTCAAATTGGACTGGCACCCTCTCCCGTTCTTCTATCTCTTTTAGCTCCATCCCTTCCACAGTCTCTGATGGGCACTCACGGAGGCTCATAGTTGCAGACCAACACGTGAATATTAGTCTCCGTCACTCCCTCAAGCTTCTCACAGAACTGAGAACCGCAGCCAATCCTCTCTGTCTTTGCCCAGACCACCTGAAAGAAGTCAGAACAAAAGGTCTTTCTTTCTGACAAGAGCAGGTGAGAGCAAGCCTGAAGCTCAAGGATACAATCTAAAAACCAACCTGGAGACATGGCCAATTTCCTAAAGACCACCCACCATTTATATCCTGGAAATATGTAGGGTCCCTGTGGGAGTTGTTCAGTCATGCCCAACTCTTTGTGACCCCGTGCATTGTACTGATCATGGAGGTTTTTTTTGGCAAAGATACTGGAGTTATTTGCCATTTCCTTCTCCAGTGGATTAAAATAAACAGGTTAAGTGACTTGCCCAAGTAAAACTGCTAGTCTAATCCTGTCTGAGGTTGAAATTAAAAAATGAGGCTTCCTTACTCCAAGCCCAGCACTCTATCCACCGAGCCAGTGGACTTTTATCTAAAATACTTTCTCCTTTTCTCCCTTTGTCAAAAAAAAGGTCTCTCCTCTTCCCACTTCAAAACTAAGTCCCAGCTGCTGCCAATGATTTGTTAGTATTAATGACACTTCAGCACCTGTAATGTAAGGAGGAGGAGGGCTAGGGTAAGGGGGGAATTGGGAGAAGATTTTCATTTTAAGGGAATAAAATTCTCTAAGTCAAAGGGCTGAATTGGTAACTCTGGAATTCTAGGCTCAATGATAAAAGTAGAGATTTGGAGGATTTAAGGGCAGAGAAAGATTTGTCAATATCCTAACCCCAAATCATTCATTTTTTCTCTCTTTCTGCTATGAAGTTTCCAGTGTCAGACTGTAATCATTTGAAATCATTTAGATCATTCATTCTAAGGTGTTAAGAGGTGAAAACTTAACAGTACTTCTTAGGGCTTTTTGCATTTTAACAGCCCTCAATAAAAAGAAAGTTCTCTACTGTTAGACTCTTAGTATAGGGAGGTTGAGAGAGGAATTTTTTCTAGGGCTGGTGACCTTCCTGGTGTCCTTGAGTCCATCCCAGACTGAGGCCTCTCCTGCTGGTGGTGAGAATCCAATTCAGAATCACCTCACAGTCAACTGTATGTGTTGAGGGTCCCCTTGACCTGTATAATGCTCCAGTTAATTTTGAAACCTCCTTCGCTTTTCCCTCAACTATCCAGAGCTTAACTGAGTTTCCAGAAAGGGACAAGGGAAGAGCTGAGTGTCAAAGATGATTATCATAAAGTTTACATACTTTGTAAGTAATCTTTCTCACCAAGCCTAAATACTTTTTTTCTCTAACAATTCTGACAAGCTGGGGCAGCTGGGTGGCGCAGTGGATAGAGCACCAGCCTTGAATTCAGGAGGACCCGAGTTCAAATGTGGTCTCAGACACTTAACACTTCCTCGATCTGTGACCCTGGGCAAGTCACTTAACCCCAGCCTCAGGGGGGAAAAAAATCACAATTCTGACAAGCTGTGGTGGTCTGTTTTTAGCTGGCTGGAGGATAGGTCTTGATATCCCCCTCCAAAAAAAAGGCCTAATAGAACCTAACAGAGGATTTCCCCTCTTCCCACATTTCACCATATTTCTCTGCTTTCCCTGAAGATGTACTCCTTCTTAACCTTCTTCAAAACCATTGGTAGGGCCTCATCTGGGACCCCCAGGAGAAGAAAAGATTTCTCAGATTTTCTTAGATTTTCCTGGTTGTAAGGAATATTGGAATGGAAAAACCTTCTGTAAAGAGTAAAAATAGTAAGTTCCAGCTGTCCAGAAGTCAGATTTCCAGAAGTGTCAACCAAGAAGCCAGAAATGGGGAGTAGGATGTATGGGAAGGCTTCTGAATAGCATAAATATACCATTCATGCACTTCATTTGTAGGTAAGCTTTCATTCAGAGCCTATTGACTTTTACTTTCTATAAAATTCTAAAAAGCCCAGTGACCTGGTTTATAAGTCCATAACATATTAAAAGCTGGAGAAGAGCTCCTAGATACAGCCATTTGGTACTAGCAAAAAATAACAGCTAATGTCAAGAAGGTTTCCCTTCAGATTTATAAAAGTAGAACATCCCAGCAGAGTGTCAGAGCCAAGGGCCTTCTGCATTGCTGCATCATATATAACACAATGCAATAAATGATGCTTGTAATGATGACCCTGAGTCATTGACTGACTACCATCAGGGAGGTGGGAATAAGAAGGCAGAAGCTATTTCTCATGGTCTTCACGAGGTCATCAGCCACTCTCCTTGTCCAAAGCTTTCTGAAGGCAATAGATAGTAAGGGAGATATTTGATTGGTATTTATAAACTGGCTCTTGCTCTTTGATTACAGAGTGATTTTCTTTACTGGAAAGAAAAAGCAGCAAAAGAATTAAGTGAGATGTCATTATGTGAGAGCACTAGATCTCTGGGGAGTCTGGTTTCCTGGTGTGTCCTGAGACGTTCTTAGGCATAAAGACTGCCAAAGGACTGGGCAGTGATGAAGCCGTGTCACAAAGTCAGGGATAGCTATATCCTGAATGACACTCTTCTATTTACCACTGGTCTGTCAGATGCTATGGAGTTCCCAACATTAAAAAAAAGCAAGAGTAGGGGATATAAGCACATGAGCATCATAGTCCTGGTTCGGTGGTTTTCTGTTTTGTTAAAAAAGCAGGAAAGTGTTATATTTCTAGAACAATTTTTAGAAATAATTTAAATCCTAAATGATTAAAACAAAAAGAAAATCAAAGAGTACTTAAAGGAGTAAGTTTCAGCCATCCAGAAAGTAAAGCTATTATGAGACTAATTCAGCACAGTCAAAATAATTATAACAAAAATAACAAAGAATAAATTATCATCTTTAACATATATTTTACCATGTTTAACATTTATTAGATTACATGCTATCTGGGGGAGGGGGTGGAGGAAGGGGAGGAAATGGGAACATAAGGTGTTTCAAGTGTTAATGTTGAAAAATTATCCTTGCAAATGTTTTGAAAATAAAAATTTCAATAAAAATGCATTGCTAAAGAATAAATTATCATCTCTATGTCTGGGATGTGTTTGGTCCTTTTTTAGTCATGTCTAATTCTTTGTGACCCTATTTGGGGTTTTCTTGGCAGATATACTGGAGTGGTTGATCATTTCCTTCTCCAGGTCATTTTATTGACAAAAGGGATGGGGCAACCTGAGTTAAGTAACTCACCCAGGGTCCCACAGCTAGTAAGAATCTGAGGCTGAAGTTGAACTCAGAAAGATGACTTTCTCTATCCATTGTACCACCTAGAGAACCACGACATGGCTTAGGCTGGGGCAAAGCCTAAAGCCTGGGATTCTGCCATCCTGTTCTTAACTTCAAGATCTACTTTTCCTTTAGAGGTGAGGATGGGATTAACTATTGAACTGGAAGAGCTCAGGGTGATAAAATGGGGTGGGAAGGAGAGGAAGCTGAAGAAGAGTCCTTGGGCCTGGCCTGGTCCTGTCCCATCCCTGGCCTACCTGGGTGTAGTGGCCGCACATCTGTCCTTCCGCACATGTAGCATTGCTGAGGTTGTAGTGCTCATGCTCATTGTACCATTGCTCCACAGCTAGCTGCAGGTCCATCTCCCCTTCTGTGATGGCGAAAAGGTTCTCTCCCCGGCGGCCTCGATCCTTGTTGTGGCCCCACACGCACTTGCTGGCGTAGGCTTTGGCAAAGGCAGCCAGGTTCTCATCCCATTTCTGAGAGGGCAGAGAGGATTAGGGAAAAAAGGGGAAAGCCCAAGATCTAATGTTGGGCTGACCAAGACCCCCTTAGTCTGTCTCAGTTTTCTCATCCACAAAACTGGGACAATTATCTCAAGTTGCTGTGAGAATTAAATGAGAGAATTCAAGCACTTTGTAAAGAAGGTATATGGCACTTGGCAGATATTGTTATGGCCGGCACTCCTCTTTTAGTAGGAAGAGATCATTCCATATATCAGCATCTTTCCAATGCCATGGTCCAAAAGAGGTACCATAGTTAGTTTGGTTTGCATCCTATCACCCTAGTAGCCTATATCTCTCCCATTGTCTATAAAGTACCCTTTCTATACACAGTAGGTACTTAATATATGTTGAATTAATTAACGAATATTTTCCAGTTGATTTTGATCTGAATTGCTGGATTGGTCTAAACATAAGTATACTTTATCCTCTCCCTAATCTGTCTCATGTAAAATCACTGTGACCCACAAAATGGTATTTTCATTGGCTATCTATATATTTTTTCTTTCAAAAAAACCTCATTTTAGGAATTAACCTTATAATGTAGGGATTGCAAAATCTAATATAGTACATGGAAACTTTAACATTAAAAATATCTGGAAACAGAGCAGGAATGTGTGCCTCAATAAATTTAGATATTGACCCTTACTTAACCCTCATAGTTTAAATTTCCTTCAGTAATAAGTAGGCATGTTTAGTGACTAGTTTCAGTATGATAATGTATTGCATGGTATACTTTATAAAGTTTAATGCAGGACTCTATGCCATCTAGACTTACATAATTTAACATAAAATTATGAAAACTACATTAGACTTCTAGCTAGGAAAGAACTAAATATTGTCTCATTTTATCTTCCCAACAAACCTTCCCAACATAACATAGGTGTTATGATTATCACCATTTGTTGTTTTTCAATCATTTTAGTTATGTATGACGTTTGTGACTCCATGTGTTGTTTTCTGGTCAAAGGTATTGGAGTGATTTGTCATTTCCTTCTCTAGCTTATTTTTACAGATGAGGAAACTGAGGCAAACAGGGTGAAGTGACTTGCCCAGAGTCCCATAGCTAGGAAGTGTCTGAGGCTTGACTTGAACTCATGGAGATGAATTTTCCTGATTCTAAACTCAGCACTCTATCCACTGTACCTTGGAATATCCTTGTAAATCTGGAAAAGATGTAATAGTTTAATCTGATGGATTCAATAGGAAGGATGGTTCCAGGCTTGGCTGTGGCTCAGGGCAGAATCCAACCAGCTTTTCCCCATTGCCTGAGGCAAGCTTGGCTCCAGGCCTCCCCAAAACTAAAGCTGTTCTTTCTTTAACAAGTAAAGAAATGAAAGCCAAGGTGCCCAAGCCTCTCCAAGTCTGCTGACACCTGCCAATTGAGGCTGTCACAAAGGACACGGGTGAATATGGAAGTCTTATGATTACAACAGATCAGGCATTAAGAAAGACCCCAAATCCACCCTTCTGTTAAAGAAGATACATGTTTTAACATTTAAAGCCCTCCCTAGCCAAGTCCTATAGAGTACAATACATTATATAATAGAAAGGACAATGGCTCTCCAGTCAAGATCTGAGTTCTGATCTTCTCTGATTTTTGCCACCTATATATTTATACTTTGTAAATGATAAAAGGTGAGCTATTTATTACATTTAGACTTAGCCTCCCTGAAAGCAGGAATGAAAAAGGAGGGCAATTTGAGGGAGGTGGTGGTCAGAAGCAGAAGGTGATGAGGAAGGAAAGGGGAAAGGAGAAAGAAAACTATAACTTGGGAAATATAGGATAGTGGGAAATAGAGAGTTAGTCATTTTAACTGTGAATGTGAATGAGATGAACTCTTCCATAAAACAAAAGCAGATAGCAGGGTGGATTAAAAGCTGGGGTTCTATAATATGTTGTATAAAAGAAACACATTTGAAGCAGAGAGATGCATGCAGAATATAGGTAAAAAGCTGGAGCTTCAGCTGAAGTAAAAAAAAAAAAAAGTAGGGATAGTGATCTTGATCTCAAATCAAGCAAAAGCAAAAAATAGATCTAATTAAAAGAGATAAGGAAGAAAACTACATCTTGCTAAAGGGCAGCATAGATAATGAAGCAATATCAATATTAAACATATATGCACCAAGTGGTGCAGCATCTAAATTCTTAAAGGAAAATTAAGAGAGCTGCAAGAAGATATAAAAAGCAAAACTATACTAGTGGGGATCTTAATCTCGCTCTTATCAGAACTAGGTAAATCAAGCCATAAAATAAACTAGAAAGAAGTTAAGAAGGTAAATAGAACTTTTGAAAAGTTAGGTATGATAGCCCTTTGGAGAAAATTGAATAGGGACACAAAGGAACATATTGGCATACAAACCTGAAAGCAGGAATGGTGTCCAATCTAAACCTTTTTACCCCCTCCTATGCCTAGTGAAGTACCTTGCCCATAGAAGGTTTAATAAATGCTTGGTAAACCATTGAATTGGAATCCCATCCTACCATGTAGGTGCCCTGAGCTGATGCAACCCCTAATCCTCAGAAACCTAAAGCACTTCTGTAGAGCAGCCCTCAATACAGTTGTACCGCTCCATCCTCCCAAGTCCTGTCATTGTTAGTTATCTTCCCGGGTGGAGGAAGGGGTATTATCTTTCCCACTGATTTCTTAAGAGCAGACATTGTATGGCATCCCTTCATGCCCTCTGAAACACCTGGCACCACCCACTGAGGCAGCAAGGAGCTGTCCAGCTGAAAATTAGTCCTCTTTCCAGGACTTTGCTGAAGTCACTTCTCATGAGAAGCCTCCTTGTGGCGTAGACTTTGAAATTGGAACAGCCTCCTATGTGACTGCCAGCTAAAGCTGTCTGCCCCCAGAAAGGGCCAGTCACACATTATCAGAAAGTAAAAGTGGAAAACATGTAGTTCCCCCTATTTTACAGGTGAATGAGGCTTAAAAGAGCCTGGAAAGTGCTCATAAGACCTTTAGAGTCAAATCTTTCCTCCCAATGTTTTTATGGGGAAACTGAGTGATTTGTCCCATAGCACAAAACTGTTAAATATATGAGGGGGTATATGAGCCTAGGTTTTCCCAACATCCAATGACCTACTGTAGAGGTCTGAAACTCTGAAAAGGTGTACTTGAATCAGACAGTGGAGCACTTAAGGCTAATTACCAATTGATGTGAGATAATGGCTCTATATACATATATTTAGACTCCCAACTCCAGAATCCAGGATACATCTTTTGCAAGCTGAGTGGCAGCTTGCCTGCCTCCTTCACTTCTCCCCCTAATTGATCTTTAATTGATCTGTTCTCTGACTGATCCTTCGGTCCTCCAGAGAGTTAGTTCGGACTTTATAACCTACCTCTTCTACCATGTTATTGTTGTTCAATTCTGTCCAATTCTTCATGACCTTTTGGGGGATTTTTTGGGGCAAAGATACACAGTGATTTGCCATTTTCTTCTCCAATTCATTTTACAGATAAGGAAACTGAGGCAAACAGAATGACGTGCCTGGATCAAGGTCCCACAGCCAGGAAATCTCTGAGGCTGGATTTGAATTCACAAAGATGAATCTTCTTGACTATAGACTCTATGAATACCTAATTACTCAGAGCCATACTTTCTCTCAAAGGGAAAGACCAAAGTCACAGAGCTCAGACAGTAAAACAGCTGGAACTCAATCAGCCACGTCTTTCTATTCCCAGAGCAATATTTTTCCTACTAAACCAATGATTGGAACTTGTGAGCCTTGAATCTTTGGGAAGCTCAGGAGTTATACAAATAGGGTAGGAGAACCCTTATGCAAATCCCTAAGTAAACCTTCTAAGGAAGCTATGGGTTAGTAAATGGGGAGCCAGCCTCAGAATCAGGAAGACCTGGCTGCTTCTGATATCTAGGGTCTCTGTGACTTTTGTGAGATTGTAAATTGCAGCATGGTCCCTCTACCCTCCCATAACATCCTCTTTCAGCTTCAAATCTGTGAACCTATTGGTAGAGGAAGTTCTCTCACTGGGAGTTCCTTCAATCAATAAAGTCTTCATTGGGGGAGAGGGAGAATAAATCTTTTATAAATTGATTAAAGTATGTCTTAAACATATATGTGCTACCATGTTTTAAATGTACTATCATAATAAAATACTAATTCATTTAAGAATTACAGAATTCATGATAGCTTTTTGTTGTCTTGTGTTTTCTCAATCAGTGGATACTAATAGTGCGACTGGTGTGTAGAAGCTGATGAAATTTTTCACTGTTATAAAGGAATCCTCACACTCAAAAAGATCGGAAACTATGAACTATGCCGTGTTTTTGCCCCCAAATGGATATGAACTTGGGTAGGTCCTTGAGCAATGGAGATCTGCACTTGGATCAATTGTCATGTGCAGAAGGCTTGCCAGTAGTTCTAATAGGCTCTCATTGGTGGGTCTGCGTTGGTGGGTTCATGTGGTCTTGGCTTGCTAGGACCTCCAGAGTCACCAAGGATCATCCAAAAATTCCTAAAACTCTTTGCTCGAGATTTTTTTTTTTTCCTCTTGGATAGTATGCAGTCACTGCACCATCTTGTGGTTATACATGGTAATTAACTGAACATCCCTCCACATCTTTGTTCCCTGGGAATACCCATGGTACTTCTCCCCACCTCTCCCAAATTTCCTCACTTCCCATTTCAGAACAAAAGGCCAAACTGCTTGTGTTTCTATTTTCCCACTCACCATCAGTTTCTTTTCCCCTTCTATCCTGGCCCTTCACAAGCCTCTCCTTCATTGCTGTAAGAACCTATCTCATGTTACTCCTGCAAACATCTTGCCCAGTTCAATGTTAGCTAATCCCCTAAGGCTTGGGAACATGGAAAAGCCTTTAAAACCCAAAGAAATTATTCTCTAATGGTGGAATTTCAGCTTCTATAACAGCAGATGGGGAAAGGAGAGTGGGAACAGAGACTCTAGGAATACAGGATCATAGGTTTTGAAACAGAAATGGGTCTTTGTCCAGTGACTATTTTTAGAAAATTAAATAAGTCCGAAAGGGAGAAATTATTTGCTTAAATTCACACAGGTAATAAGCAGCAGAAATGGGGTTCAAATCCATGTTCCCTGATTTTAAATTCTGTGCTATTAACACTTTACAGCTATGGTTTGATTCAAGGTATGGGGGAAATTGCTTAGCCTTTGAATTACATGATTTTAAGTAACTGTCCATTGTGCTTGTATTTAAGGCCAGACTGAGAAACTTGAAGAGGCCAGATTGACTGCAGCTGGTCAGGGAGTGGGCGGATTCAATTGAGCCAGTAAAGGAATTAATAAGACCTCCCAGCCCAGAGCTCTGGGAAAACTGGATCCAATTAAGCTCCATGATCTTTTGGCTTCGCCTGATGGGCCTGGAAAATGGTTCTTCTGGCTCCTTGTCCTCAACTCCACCCTCGTGGAGCCATCTCCCGCTGTTCTGGCCACTGACCAAACAGTCAGAGTCAGACATGTTTTCAGGGGACTGCCGAGAAGCGATCTGGAACCCTCTGAGGAGAGGAATGTGGAGAAAGGAAGATGGGACTCTAGGGGATGGCGTCCATGTTCTGCCAAATGCTTGTCCCCTCTGCTCGAAATCCCACCATTAGAGTCATTACTTTGAAAGTTAAGACATATGGGTTTCCCAGAACCCTTAATTAAAATGCCAAGTTCACTGGGAGCCCTAATGCCTTATTTCTTCTTAATCAGTTCTTAACTATCATTGCCATTGACACAGTTGTTCCCAAATATTATTTTTTTGATCCTCACAATAATCTTAGAAGATCATTAGTGCAAACATCATTAGCATCCTGATCTTAATAGATGAGAAGATTGAGGAGGAAAGAGGGAAAATAAGCTGCCCTCTCTCCGACCCTGGACACCTCTCATCCTCCACCCCAGGTAGAAAGTAGCAAATCCGGGCAGAGTGCAAACCCAGACCTTTTTGCCTCCAAAACCAGTCTTCTTCCGACAAAATAATAACAATTTTCGGGGAGTAAGGACTTAACCAGCATGCAATTCAACTAAATGAGTGTTTATTAAGTGCCTACTTTGGGCCAGGACTAGGGAGATAAAAGAAAAATATGGAATGATTCCTGGGCTCAACAAACTTACATTTTATTGGGTATCCGACATACCTTCTATTGACAAAATAAATTATACATCTTACACATATATGCATTACCTTTCTTTGAAATATTTCAAGCTCATTGTGCCTAGCATGGAGTGACTTTGGGTAGGAGACAGAAGCAGGGGGAAAAGGAAAGGAGGAGGAGGAAATCCAGATGATAAAGTCAGAGTTAAAAGAGGTAGAAAGAAAAAAGGAATGAAAACATATTTCCTGTTCTTCACAACTTTGCCCAGGACTGTCCTTGGCCCTAGGTAAGGAACATCTGTTTGTTTGTTTGTTTGTTTGTTTGTTTTTGAAGCAAAAGATATTTTATTTATTGACAGGTAAAGACCAGTGCATTTTCAAGAACTGTAAAATGTACCATACTTTACCCCCATATAAAAACTGGTATTAGTATAAATGTGTAAGCAATGCAACACTTCTTTTTTGGCAAAATGCTGTATTGTATTATTCATTCTGTTTTGTTAACCCAACCATTCCTCTGTGAACCAATCGATATCAAAATTTTCTACAAAAATAAACTAGACAGCGAGTGACTCAAAAAATAAGCTGCCACTTATGCATAGATTGATGTACAGTATTTCTAACTGAATGTCCTTGAGTCTTTCAAGTTGTTTAAATTTTCTGTGTATAGAAGCACATTTACAAGGCACATAGTCCAATTGACAATACTTTTTAATCTAGTTACTAAATTATTATCTTAGGAGGGCAGGGGGGAAGGGATCAACATCAAACACCCATTTCTTAATCCTAGCACACAGTTCAATTTGGACAGTGGGTTGAGAGATATGTTCTGGGAATTAGAATTTTGGTTTCCATTTTGTTGTTCAGTTCAGTTGTTTTTCAGTTATATTCTACTCTTCGTGACCCCTTTTGGGATTTTCTTGACAAAGATAGTGGAATGATTTACCATTTCCTTCTCCAGTTCATTTTACAGATGAGAAAACTGAGGCAAACAGGGTAAGGTGACTTGCCTAAGATCATTCAGCTAGTAAGTATTTGAGGCTGGATTTGAACTTAGGAACAGGAGGTTTTTTTTCCCCCCAGGCCTGGCACTCTATACAGTGAGCCACCTAGCTGCCCTCCATTTTTTGTACTTAACCTCCTGTTAAGCAGTGAATTAATTGTTTATTAAATATCGGCTATGTGTTGGGTACTAGAGATTTAAAGATATTCAAAAATTAAATGGTCCTTCCAATCAAGAAGCTTACATTCTACCAGGGGAAGATGTTCACAGATAAGTTAATACAAAATACATACAAATAATGCAAATATAAAAATTATAAGGTGAATTTTTGGAGTGATGGGAGGGTACTAACAACAGGAGATAAGTAGGTAGCTCAGTGGATAGAGTGCCAGGCCTGGACTCAGATAGAGTCATCTTCATGGGTTCAAGTCTGGCCTTGTACACTTACTAATTGTAGTGATCCTGGACAAGTCACTAACTCTGTTCATCTCAGTTTCCTCATTTGAAAAATGAATTGGAACAGGAAATGGCAAATCATTCCAGTATCTTTGCCAAGATAAGCCCAAAATAAAGCCAACAAGGAGTCCAACACAACTGCACTAAAGTCTGGCAAAGATTTCTCCAATATCTTTGGGTCCCTGAAGATTCAAATCTTCCACCCAACAGGCCGTGGGTTCCAACTCCATGGTCCATCAGAGAGAGGACCATAGTGCATCACAATTCCATATTGCTTTATTTTACAAAGCACATCTCTCACAACAGGTCTGTAATAATGTCAAATAATGTCAGAACAGGAAATGGCCTCAGGGAACTCGTAGTTATTTTAAAAGTGAAAAAACAGACCCACAGAATTATCCAAGGCTCCATAGCATGTGCCTGGAAGAACTCATGTTTCTTGACTTCTAGTCTGGGATTCCTTCTATTCCACCGGGCATGGAGGTGGAGAACTGCCCCTCTCTATCACCCTCTGTGTTCAGGAACTCCACAGAGGCTAGGCAGAAGAGACACCCAATGCTCACAGTGGTGTGTGTTCTTCACTTTCAGATTCACAATCCTGAGAGATCATTTTGCAGATGAAAAAGACTGAGACCCAGAGAGGGGAAGTTACTTCTCAGATGAGTGAGCCTCCTGCATGACTCAGAACACAGAACAGTTTGCCTAAGTCACCATCCTTAGTCAGAAATCATCTGCCTTCAAGACTGGCAACGAGCCATTTGTCCATAGTAATAGCTAATAATAGATAACATTTACAGAGCACCTACTGTGTATCAGACATTGTGCAATAATTATAATCTCATTTGATCTCCACAATAAACTTGGGAGGTAGATATTATTCTTATCTTCATTTTACAGATGGGGAAACTGAGGCAAACAGTGCTTAAATAACTTGCCTATGGTCATGCAGTTTGTAAGTAGCTGAGGTCAAGTTTGTACTCAAATCTTCCTGACTCCAGTTCTCCCCCTCTGCCATGTATGCACCCCAAACCCCGTGACTTAGGCCAGGCCAAAAGTCTTATCCCCATTTTACTGCTGGAAATTCAGGCTCATGAGGTTGAGACTTATTCAAAGTAATATAGCAGATCTAAGGCTGGAATTTAGCTTTTTGTGTGTTTTTTATTTTAATAATTTATTAAATTTTAATATTTTAATTTACTATTTTTTAGCATTTTCTTTTAAAATTTTGAATTCCAAATTCTCTCCCTCTTTTCTGCCTTCTCCCACTCCCACTGAAAAGACAAGCAATATTATATTAATTATACATATGAAGAATCTAAGCCTTTAATTGTATTATTCCCCCAGTACCTTGCAGCCCCTGAGGAAAATATTTGGCATCCTCATTAGTCTCCTTCCAGGCTTAGCCCACTTTGGGAGTTTTGCATTCTAAATGGATGAAGGGTCTGCCTCAGCTTACCATATTCTTCATGTTGGTCGCAGGTGGGGAAACCTGGGAGCGATACAGGTTGTGAAGTTCTACCACCGTTTGCTTTTCTTCATCATTTAGGCTACAGCTCAGCTGGGCAGCTGTGAAGAGGAGGAACACAGCTGGAAAGCAGTGGGAGCTCTTCATCTTGCCTTCTTTCCAGCTCTAAGTCTGGGGGTCTGGCAGCTGGATTTAAAAGAATGGCAAGTCCCTCCCTCCACAAAAGAGCAACACCCCTGGCTGGAATTACTGGTGTGGGGCTCCTCTTTAATGAGCCCCCTCCACTTGCAGCACACCCCGCCCAGCTCACATAATGGGGTGGGAGAGGAAGAAGAATGGATCTTTGGGAGCTGTCCAAAGCCTTGTCCACTCCTAAGGAACATTTAACATCCCATCAGAATCCTTGGCAAAAATTTCTTGTCTTTGTGATTGGGAATGGGGGGAGTGATGTGTGGAGGAGGAGAGGGAAGGCTTGGGTCAAGTGCTCTGAGTTTTCAAAGTCCCACCCTAAATGTGGGGTGCACTGGTGAAGGTAAAAGCCCTCCTAGCACAGTGATTCTTATAAAAGTGATGAAATAAGGTCCAGAGAATTATCCAAGATTATGTATCATGTCTCTAGCAAAGCTAACATAGGAACCCAGGTTTCTTGGTTCCTAATTCAGGGTTCTTTCTACTCCATTGGGAGTTTAGGTGTAGAACTGCCTCTCTCTATCACCTTCTGTGTTCACACACTCCAGAGAAGCTGCGCACCCATCTAGTGCAGGGCTCGATTGTATTGGGAGTGGAAGCTGCCTCTCTATATTACCTTCAGTCTTCTTACATAGTGGCAAAAGCGCCACTGACCATGTAAGCATGTCCAGGCTGAATATTTGCTACACCCTGGAGACTAAGATCCAACACAAGAGCAAGGAGAGATATGGTCCCTGTGTTTGGGGAGCTGTCAACTTCACTTAATGGAAAGCACAATACTGAATTTGGATTTGAAGACCAGAACTACTTATGAAGTTCTGTATGATTTTGGACAAACTGACTTCTCAGTTTCCTCCTCTGTAAAAGGCTGGACTGTCAGATCATTGGTTCTCAAAGGGTGAATGTTCAGGAGAACTTTTCAGGATGTCCTTGAAGTCAAAACTATTTTCATAAAAATATAAATTCATTTTAATATCTAAATTGTTAGATGAAAATCTTCCCTCAGACATTTGCAAGCTGTATTCTCCTGGTTAAGTCACTCTGTTCACTTCAGGTTCCTTATCTATAGAATGGGCAAGGTCTTCCACTACATCCAGGACCATCTCCAATTGTCCTGATCTATATCTTGCTACTAGACCCCAATGGCATTGGAGGGGAAAGTGAGGTTGTGTAGCCCTCCCTCACTTAAATCTAATTCACTTACATAGCATGGCATCCCCTCCCTGATAAAATCTTTAAAAAACAAAGGACAAAACAAAATAACAAGAATGGGAATAATAATCCTTACCTCCCAGAGTTGTTGTGAGGATCAAATGAGATTAAATGTTGAAAGCTCTGTATAAATACTAGTTATTAGTACACTAAATCTCAGTAGATATAACCCAATAAATATAAGCTCTTTTGGAGGGAAAAGAACAAAAAGTAGTAAATAATTGCAGTCTCCATGTTTTTGCACTGACTGCCTCCCTCCCACTTGTATCATATTAAAAGGTCCTTTTCAGTTCAACTAGAAATATTGAGAAATAAGTATTTCTCTAGTCTAAAACTCTTCTCAAATTTACTCAAAGGAAGGAAATTTATTCAATATTTAATAAAATTCTTAGGAAATAATGCCCTCAACTAAAATCCTATCCAATTTGGAGTAGATCCCTTTGAAGGGAGCAGTCAAAAGAGGCTTAAATCTCCTAGGGTAGAGTGTTATTTATTTTATTGGGTCAGAAGTCCTTAACCTTTTCTTGTTAGTCATAGTCTGAACCTCCTTAGCAGAGTACTGAAGTCTATGGATCTCTTTTCTCAGAATGTTTTCAAATGCACCAAATAAAATGTATAAGATTAAAAAGAAAACTAATTATACTGAAACAAAAATGTAAGGGTTTTTTTTCCCACTTAAGTTCATATATTCCCTGAAGTCTATCTACAGATACCTTGTGGGCTTTGAAGGTCAGGTTAAGAACCCCTGCATTTAATGAAGTAAAATAGTAACCCTGAGTTGTGTAATATATTTTCTCATATTGTGAAATTTTCTTTGAAGAAAGGAAGGAGGGAGGTGGTAGGGAAGGATGGAAGGAAGGAAGGAAGGAAGGAAGGAAGGAAGGAAGGAAGGAAGGAAGGAAGGAAGGAAGGAAGGAAGGAAGGAAGGAAGGAAGGAAGGAAGGAAGGAAAGAAGGAAGGAAGGGAGGAAAGGAGGAAGGGAGGGAGGAAAGGAGGAAGGGAGGGAGGAGGGAAGGAAGGAAGGAAGGAGGGAGGAAGGAAGGAAGGAAGGAAGGAAGGAAGGAAGGAAGGAAGGAAGGAAGGAAGGAAGGAAGGAAGGAAGGAAGGGAGGGAGGGAGGGAGGGAGGGAGGAAGGAAGGAAGGGAGGGAGGGAGGGAGGGAGGAAGGAAGGAAGGAAGGGAGGGAGGGAGGGAGGAAGGGGAAGAGAAGGAAAGGAAGAAGGTGGGAAAGAAGGAAGGAAAGGAGGGAAGGAAGGAAGGAGGGAAGGAAGGAGGAAAGGAAAGGAAGGAAGAAAGAGAGAGGGAGGAAGGGAAGGGAGGGAAGGAGGAGAAAAAGAAAATGGGAGAAATGCCTCAATCTGTACTTAAAGTTCTTCACATCTCTTTCTGGAGGCAGAGAGCATTTTTTGATCATGAGTCCTTTGGAATTGTCATGTTAATCAGAGTAGCCAAGTCTTTCTGTTAAAATGGGCAAAATTCTAAATAGTCTCCCAGAATGGTTGGGTCAGTTCAAAGTTCCACCAAGAGTGCATTAGTGTCCCAATTTTTCCCCACATCCCTTCCAGCATTCTATTATAACTAATTTGATAGACATGAAATGTTACCTCAGAGGTTTTTTAAATTTTAATTTCCCTAATTGTGACAGAGCATTTTTCCATGCAGACTATTGACAGCTTTGATTTCTTCTTCTGAAAACTGCTTGATCATGTATTTTGATCATTTATCAATTAGGGAATAGCTTTTTTATAAATTTGACTCAGTTTCCCACATATTTGAGAAATGCAGGCAGGATTTATTTTGTTTTTATTTGTATCTCCAGCACTTAGCTCAGTATCTGGCACATAACAAGAACTTAATAAATGTTTTATTTATCCATAATAACCTGAGCCCTAGTCCTCTGCAGTTCTTAACTGAAGTTCTGTAAGTCACGTTTCAAACATTTCTCTTTGGAGAGCATGAAGGGCAGCAGGAGTACAAGAACAAGGAGTTCCAGGGATCAGGAAAGGAACTCTAATTTCATGTATGGCTCTTGGCAAGTCATTTGACCTTTCAACTTCATTTGTTTTAAATTTTATTTTAATAGTAGATTACTTTTCCAAATATGTGTAAAGGTGGTTTTAACTTTCATTTTTATAAGATTCTTAGTTCCACATGTTTTTCTCCCTCCCTTCCTTACCTCCCTCTTCCCCACACTAACAAGCAATCTGATATAGGTTAACCATGTACAACCATTTTAAACATCAACTTTCTTTCTATGAATGAAGAGAACATGCTCTGTTCCTCAGAGGCTTGAAGTGAAAGTGCATTGAGATCCTTTTCTTACCTGGCAGGTTGGGACTGCCCCTGAGGACATTTGGACATTTGTCCAGCAGTTTTAATTTTCATTGTTCTTCAGGTGGATAGAACAATATAAGATTGAATCTCCAGACAATCCTCTGTCCACTTAGTATCTGGGCATCCCGAAACTTCCCAGCCTGCTTTGTGATATGAGATGGTAGATATAAGCTATTTAAGGACAACTAGCTCCTCAGACATGAGGGTTTGCCAAGCATTTTTAAGGGGTGCTCATCCATCTTTGGTGTCTACCTGGCACTCTGCTTTCACCTGAGACTTCAAGGAGCTGTAGCATGTGCTACATAAAACCATCTCAGCTGATGGGCTAAACCAGGATGGGAGTAACTGATGTGATACCACAGAACTGGAAAAGGGTGAATGTCCTGAATTTCAAAAAAGGAAAGAGAATAGAAGTCAATAAGATTGATTTTGATTCCTGACAAACAATTAATTATTAAATCAATCCTACTATAAGGCTTAAAGTCCAAAGAATGAAATAACCTCTCCTCTCAAGGAGTTTACATATAATGGAAAAAAATAAGTATATGGGTAAGTATATACAAAATGAATATTAAGAGAAGAAATACAAATAAATAAAAACCAGTTAAGTCCAAAGAAGTATTTAAGTGGGTAGTAATTAACATTTGGAAGTCAGGAAAGGTTTCATGTAAGAGCAATTAGGTAATCCAATAGATAAAAGTGCCGGGCAAGAACTCATCCACCTAAGTTCAAACCTAGCCCCAGATACTTTAAAGTTACTTTATTCTGTTTGTCTCAGTTTCCTTTTCTGTAAAATGAGCTGGAGAAGGAAATGGCAAACCACTCCTATATCTTTGCCAAGAAAATTCCAGATGGGCTCACAAAGTGTTGCACATGACTGAAAAACACCATCACTAAAACATTTTGTGCAGAAAGCAGTATTTGAAGTATGTCTTGAGGAAAAGGGATTCATGCTGAGGTGAAAGAGTGGAATTAGGAGAACAGGAGACTACTTTTCATAGGTAAAGAACAATACCGGGGCTGATTTGACTGAATTGCACAGAATGGGAGAGGAGCAGTGTACATTAAGTTTGCAAAGAGAAAGGTTTTTAAAAGCTCAATAAAGGAGTTTACATTTTATTCCCCAGGCAATAGGGAGTCCTTTGAGTTTACTTAGTAGAAGAGTGATGTGGGCATCTGTGGTAAAGGAAAATCATTCTGGCAGCTATGTGGAGGATTTATTGAAATAGGGCAGGATGAGGCAGAAAGATTATATTCATGTGTCATTGCAACAGTTTAGGTGAGAGATGGTGCAGTTCTGAACAAAGTGATAGCTGAAGGAGTAGAAAGAAGGAGCTAGAGTCGAAATATGGTGATCTAAATGATGAGATTTGGTGAAAGAGATTTTGATATATATATATATATATATATATATATATATGCATAAACATATCTTTATATGTATCTGCATATCAGATTTAGCAACTAAGAGACCATTAATAATGTTAGAGGGAGACGTTTCAAATAAATGATAAAATCAGAAGCTAGATTGCAAAGAACTGAGGAATTAAGTGAGAAATAAGGTTGAAAGAGATGTTGAAAAAAAATGATAGGGCCTAGTAAAAGTTCTTTAAAAGGGAAATGCTTGGGCAAGCAATAAGAAGCCATTAACCTTGGAAAAGTTGAAATTTAGATGAGGATGACTGAGAGAGCTTGCTAGAAAGAAAGAAAGGGAGGGATTTAAGGGCACAGGAGAGAAGTTATCTTTGGGAAGGAGAAAGGCCACCTTTTCGAACACTGGAGAAAAGAAGAAAATGGTGGGTGAAGATGTGAAGGAGTTCTGAGATGAAGAGAAGAAAGCTTTGGGAAAAGACTTCCATTATATCAATAAAGAAGATCCTGAGACAGTGGAGGACATGCTAAAGAAGAGAAAAGAAGGTTCCAAATAGCATCTGTGGGAAGTGAGGTAGAGAACCAATTAAGAAAGAATAAAAAAGATTGTTTTATCCCAATAAACAACATCCACAGCAGAGAGAGAACTATTAAGACGTGATCAACATATATTATGTTCATTTTTTTTCTTTTTTTGTGGTTTTTCTCTCCCAACATGATTCCCAGGGAAATATGTAAAAAGTAAATGCACATGTCTAAAAAAATTGTTTTACATGTAACTGGGGAAAATGAAAAAATAATAAGCTTGTAAAATCTTTTTAAAATGAAAAAATAAAGCCATGTCCAATTCTTTTTGGCAGAGCTATATTAGAGTGGTTTGCCATTTCCTTTTCCAGTTTATTTTACAAATGAGGAAACTGAGGCAAATAGGATAAAATAATTTGCCCAGTATCATACAGCTAGTCTGTCAAAAGGATTTTATAATGTACTTTACCATCATGAACCATTTCTTTTCAGTGGCACAAGAGTAAGAACAGAGGGTTGGGATTGGGATGAACATCAGTAGGACAATAGGAACAGGGGTTGTTGGCTTATTCATCATTCATAGAAAATGCTTTGTTCCAAACTAATGACCTTTTCTCAATCCTCCTTGTTCTTGATCTCTCTCACTGCTGATCACCCTCTTCTCCCTTCTCACTCCCTTCTCTCTAGATCCTTCATTGATGAGGAGTAAATGATGAGGAGTAAACTGAGGGTCTAAACCGAGATGGATCTGTTCCTTTTCTCTCTCTCCTTCCTTCCCCAAAGTAACCAAAGGCAGGGTCGGCAGCAAATGAATTTGCTACTTAATGCTGTATGGAAACACAGTCTTTATTGATTAGAATGGAAACACCAGAGAGCCGGTGGGCAAAATGGCTGCATGGTACAAGGCCCATTTTTCAAAGAATAGATTTTTGAGGACTCTGTTTTATACAAGAGCACAATCATTCAGATGCAGTGATGTAAGGAGGTTCCGGAGAGTGATGTAAATAAGATAAGGACTCTCTTGTTATCTTTTGGGGACAGAAGAAGTCTCTTCCCAAAAAGGAATTTCCTGATGCCATTTGGTCTATCTGAGCAGATTAGAATGGGGGCTGTAAAACCCCAGCCAGCTCAGATAGCCCAAACTAGTTTGACCAGATCTTGCATCAAAGGTCCAAGTCCCAAAGGAAGTTGGAGATCAAACAAGGAATATCAAGGGGCTACCGCTCTCAACATTCATGACACTATTCTTGCTCTTTATCAGACCTCTCTTTCTCAGTCTCCTCTGGATTTTCATCCATGTTTTGCCCACTAACCATGGATGTGTGCCCAGGCTCTCTCCTGGGCCCTCTTCCCTTCTCCCTCTATACTATGTCAATTGTTGATTTCATCAGCTCCCATGGGTTCAATTTTCATCTCTATGCTGATGATTCCCAGATCTGTTTATACAGCCCTTCTCTCAACCTCCAGTCTCATGTCTCCAACTGCTTATTGAATATCCCCAACTGTAACACCTGTGGCTATCTAAAACTCAACATGTCCAAAACTGAACCCATTATCTTTCCCCTGAAAATCCTTCCTTCATCCTAATTTTCCTTTCACTGTCAAGGATGCTACAATTCTCCTGGAAAACAAAGCTCACAACCTAGGTAACAGCATGACCACCACTTTCATTAAAGTGCTCCTCATCTACTGCACTAACTGCTGCCTGATCTGTCTGACTCAAGTCTCTCCAAAGTCCAGTGCAGCCTCAACTCAACTGTCAACTGATCCTTGTCACTCCCCTGTTGCAACCAACTCGGGGGGGAGGGGGGGGACTTCCAGTTACCTCCAGGATTAAATGTAGAATCTACTGGTGTCTGTGCCTGTATGTATTTTGTTTTTTGGCAACTGGGGCTAAGTGACTTACCCAGGGGCTCATACAGCCTGAAGTCAGACTTAAATTCAAGTCCTCTTGATTCTAGGGCAGGTGCTCTAAGCTATTTAGTTGCCCCTGATGTTTGTTTTTTAAAAAGATTTGAATAGAGTTGGGATGGAAAATGCCATTCACATCCAGAGAAAGAACTATGGAGACTGAATGTGGATTAAAGCATAATATTTTCACCTTTTTGTGGTTGTTGTCTGTTTACTTGTTCTTTTTTTTCTTTTTTGTGGTTTTTTCCCTTTTGTTTTGCTTTTTCTCATACAACATTATACATATGGAAATAGGTTTAAAATAATTGCATATATTTAACCTATATCAAATTGCTTGCTGTCTTGGAGAGGAGGAAGTTAAGGGAGACAGGGAGAAAAAAAATTTGGAACACAAAGGGTTACAAAAGTGAATGTTGAAAACTACCTCTTACATGTATTTGGGAAAATAAAACACTATTTTTATAATGTATTTTTTCCTAAATGAAAATGTAGTTTTCAACATTTACCTTTCTCTTGTTTGCACACAGTTGTTTGCATGTTGTCTCCCCATCAGACTGTGAACTCTTTGAGAATAGGATCTGTTCAGCAGGATGATTTCAGAGAGGGCTA
Organism: Sminthopsis crassicaudata; assembly: GCF_048593235.1. Taxonomy (NCBI): domain Eukaryota; kingdom Metazoa; phylum Chordata; class Mammalia; order Dasyuromorphia; family Dasyuridae; genus Sminthopsis; species Sminthopsis crassicaudata. Next base: position 285,487,652 of record NC_133620.1, read on the forward strand.
GAGAGGAGATTATTTTTTTTAATTTTTTTTTAATTTTTATTTTATTTTATAATTATAACATTTTTTTTGACAGTACATATGCATGGGTAATTTTTTACAACATTATCCCTTGCACTTACTTCTATTCAGATTTTTTCCCTTCCTCCCCCAACCTCCTCCCCCAGATGGCAAGCAGTCTTATATATGTTAAATATATTACAGTATATTCTAGATACAATATATGTGTGTAGAACCGAATTTTTTTGTTGCACAGGAAGAATTGGATTCAGAACGTAAAAATAACAGTTTACACTCATTTCCCAGTGTTCCTTCTCTGGGTGTAGCTGATTCTGTCCATCATTAATCAATTGGAATTGGATTAGCTCTTCTCTATGTTGAAGATATCCACTTCCATCAGCATACATCCTCGTACAGTATCATTGTTGAAGTGTATAATGATCTTCTGGTTCTGCTCGTTTCACTCAGCATCAGTTGATGTAAGTCTCTCCAAGCCTCTCTGTATTTCTCCTGTTGGTCATTTCTTACAGAACAATAATATTCCATAACATTCACATACCATAGTTTACCCAACCATTCTCCAATTGATGGAAATCCATTCATCTTCCAGCTTCTAGCCACTATGAAAAGGGCTGCCACAAACATTTTGGCACATACAGGTCCCTTTCCCTTCTTTAGTAGTTCCTTGGGGTATAAGCTCAGTAGTAGTATGGCTGGGTCAAAGGGTATGCACATTTTGATAACTTTTTGGGCATAATTCCAGATTGCTCTCCAGAATGGTTGGATTCTTTCACAACTCCACCAATAATGCATCAGTGTCCCAGTTTTTCCACAGCCCCTCCAACATTCATCGTTATTTGTTCCTGTCATCTTAGCCAATCTGACAGGTGTGTAATGATACCTCAGAGTTGTCTTAATTTGCATTTCTCTGATCAATAGTGATTTGGAACACTCTTTCATATGAGTGGAAATAGTTTTAATTTCATCATCTGAAAATTGTCTGTTCATATTCTTTGACCATTTATCAACTGGAGAATGGCTTGATTTCTTATAAGTTAAAGTCAATTCTCTGTATATTTTGGAGATGAGGCCTTTATCAGAACCTTTAACTGTAAAAATTTTTTCCCAATTTGTTACTTCCCTTCTAATCTTGTTTGCATTAGTTTTGTTTGTGCAGAAACTTTTTAATTTGGTGTAATCAAAATGTTCTATTTTGTGATCAATGATGGTCTCTAGTTCTCCCTTGGATACAAACTCCTTCCTCCTCCACAAGTCTGAGCAATAAACCATCCCCTGTTCCTCCAATTTATTTATGATTTCGTTCTTTATGCCTAAATCTTGGACCCATTTTGATCTTATCTTAGTATGTGGTGTTAAATGTGGGTCCATGCCTAGTTTCTGCCATACTAATTTCCAGTTTTCCCAGCAGTTTTTGTCAAATAGTGAATTCTTATCCCAAAATTTGGGATCTTTGGGTTTGTCAAAGATTAGATTGCTATTTTTATTCACTATCTTGCCCTGTGAACTTAACCTATGCCACTGATCAACTAGTCTATTTCTTACCCAATACCAAATGGTTTTGGTGACTGTTGCTTTATAATATAGCTTTAGATCAGGTACACTTAGACCACCTTCCTCTGACTTTTTTTTCATTAGTTCCCTTGCAATTCCGGACCTTTTGTTCTTCCATATGAATTTTGTTGTTATTTTTTCTAGGTCATTAAAATAGTTTCTTGGGAGTCTGATTGGTATAGCACTAAATAAATAGATTAGTTTAGGGAGTATTGTCATGTTTATTATATTCACTTGGCCTATCCAAGAGCAATAATGAATTTCCAATTATTTAAATCTGACTTTATTTTTGTGGCAAGTGTTTTGTAATTTTGCTCATATAATTCCTGACTCTCCTTTGGTAGATACATTCCCAAATATTTTATACTATCGACTGTTATTTTGAATGGGGGAGGAGATTATTGTACATGGCAATAACAAGATTATACAAAGATCAGTTCTGAGAATAGGGCTTGTCATTCTTTGTGTCCCCAGTGATGTAAAAATTATCTGAAATAAAAATGAGACAAAATTATGATTTAAATTTGCAAAGCTAGCATTTGTATATCACACCAGGTCATCTCACTCCTCACACATCAGAAACAAGGAGTGACTTACAGAGTTTATTTTTAGAACCAAAAAGAGGAATTTAAAAAATACAGAAATTTGTTTTGAACATAACAGGACAAAGGCAGGTCACATAACTAATTAGCTTGTTCCTTTTTTTATTATAACTTTTTTATTGACAGAACATATGCATGGGTAATTTTTTATAACATTATCCCTTGCACTCAACTTCTGTTTCGACTTTTCCCTTCCCTCCTTCCTCTCCTCCCCTAGATGACAGGCAGTCTTATACATGTTAAATGTGTTATAGTATAGCTTAGATACAATATATGTGTGTAGAACTGAATTTCTTGTTGCATCGGAAGAACTGGATTGAGAAGGTAAAAATAACCTGGGAAGAAAAATAGAAATGCAAGTAGTCCACACTCATTTCCCAATGTTCCTTTTCTGGGTGTAGCTGATTCTGTCCATCATTGATCAATTGGATCTGAATTAGATCTTCTCTATGTTGAAGATATTCACTTCCATCAGAATACATCCTCGTACAGTATCATTGTTGAAGTGTATAATGATCTCCTAGTTCTGCTCATTTCACTTAGCATCAGTTGATGTAAATCTCTCCAAGCCTCTCTGTATTCATCCTGCTGGTCATTTCTTACAGAGCAATAATATTCCATAACATTCATATATCATAATTTACCCATCCATTCTCCAATTGATGGGCATCCATTCATTTTCCAGTGTCTAGCCACTACAAAAAGGGCTGCCACAAACATTTTGGCACATACAGGTCCCTTTCCCTTCTTTAGTATTTTCTTAGGATATAAGCCCAGTAATAACACATTAGCTTCTTTCTTAATCCTACGTCAAAAGTCATTGCTTTACAGGTGGTCCTTTTTGTAACAAGAAAGCATAGTGAGAAAGAGGAGCTTGTGGTTAGCAGTCACACATATATCCCCTCTCCCCTTCCAGCTGCCAACCCTTAAAGATGACATTACTCAATTTAGACTCTAGCCCAAGAAGAAAAGAGAATTTATTCACTAAGACTAGAAAGAGGAACTTAACCTTCGGCTAACCTTCCTCAAGCTGCCAGAAAGGGGAATTTTGCCTTTAAACACCCCCCAAAAACCCTTATAATCCTATGGCTATTTTATTCCTCTTAAATTACCTGCTACTAATAATAAAGTCTCATCAATCCATCCATTCACTAAATCTATAGGCAATCTAGACTTAAGCAATTATCTATGTTAGTTTGTCTTAGATGTTAGGGCTAAAGAAAAGAGTTTAATTCTATAATTGAACTAAAAATAAATCAAAGTAATCCATATTAACAGATTTCCTTTTCAGTGCTTAGTATAGTGCCTGACATATAGCAGGAGCTTAATAAATGCTATAAGTTGACTAAGGCTAGAGATTGGGAATGAAGAAAAGTGAAATCAGAGTAAGGATAATGTCCTGAGGGGAAAAGCAGAGGAGTGGAGAGTTCAGGGGTCATACTAAGAGCAACAAATATGCTTAGCAGAATTAAGACATAAGAAGAGGAGGAATGACAGGAGGTTATGTCGAACATAGAAATGTCAGAGTTTTGATCAATGAAATAAAACCTTTGTGGGTAATGGTGAAATTCAAAGTGTAAACATCTGTGAGGTAGAATGAAAAAGTAGGTAATAGAATTTGAGGAGATTGAGCTCCTGGGAGGGTAAGGTGTTTGAGAAAGTGTTGAAATCAGACCTATTTAGGAGGAAAAGAAGCTAGTGAACCATATTCTGAACTCATTCAGATTGGAAGGAGAATTACCTGGGAACTGGCACCAGGTAGGTAGGAAGCATAGTGGATAGCGCCCAGCCTCAGAAAGTCTTGGGTTCAAAGTACTTACTAGCTGTGTGACCCTACAAAAGTCATGTAATCCTGTTTGCCTCAATTTCCTCATCTAAACTACAAAGAAAATGGCAAACCACTCCATTATCTTGGGGTCAAGAAAACCCTAAATGGGGCCATGAAATCAGATATGATTGAAATGATCAAACAACAAAGATAATCACTAACATGATCTGTGTAAAAAGTGTAAAAAGTGTTCACAGAATACATTTCAAAGAAGGAGTAGTTGCTGATTTAGGAAGCAAATGGTGAGACTGAAAATGGCAGTAAGGAGCAAGACAGACCTTTGTTTGGAGCTATAAGAAAATATACAACTAGTGCTGGAAAGGATGGCCGGAGGATGCACTCAGGTCTGGGGGAAGGCAAGTCTTAATGATAGCAAGAAGAGGGAAGAAACTGAAGAGAAAGAGGTCTTGTTAGCAGCCTATGGAGGATGGATTGGAGCAGAGAGAGACTCAAAGTAGAAAGGCCAATAATGGGACTATTAAAATAGGCTGGGTGAGAGATGAGGAGAACTTGAACCAGTGCAATAATTGTGTAAGCAGAAAGAAGGGGACAGATGCAAGATTTGTGATAGAAATAAACTTTGATAACTAAGAGGTGCATGCAAGTAGAATCCTGAAATTTGGAATCACTTTTGTGAGGGGAAAAGGAAAGAATAGAAGAAGAATCAAATAAAAGCCTTGGTACATAAAGAGCCAAGTTCAAGGTGGACAACGTAAATTTGTGATGTAGTTAGTGCAGCTGAGTTGAGTTCCTTGACCAGCAGCACAAAAATGAGGCAGTGGACACAGGTGGTGGGAATGATTGACTGTCTGACGATACTCTCAAATCGCTCACTTTCTTGTCTTATAATCACTCAAACTTTTCCAAACCTCAGGGAAGGATCTGAGAATAGAGTTAACCAGTCAATAAAATATTTATTAAATATTTACTATGGTATTGTGCTATATTTTGGGTATTTAAAGAAAAGGCAAAAGCATTGTTCCTGCCTTCAAGGAGCTCACTTTCTAATGGGAAGAAATTATGTATATAGAAGGTAGTGTCCAAAATTAGGTACAAGCAGTGAAGAGAGGAACAAGGAAAGGATAGTGTGGAATTGAATTAATTAAGTCAAGACTGAAAAGGGAGAAAAGTAAAGTCAGAGCAAGGATAATAACTAAGAAAGTACTGAAGGCTTTAAGGATTGGCAAAATCCTAGAATTTAAACTATTTTATATAAGTAGTTTGTATTCATATTTTTAGATGTAATTTTTAAATTTTAGTATAAAATTTAACTTTTATATTTCATATAAATTTTAACTATTAAACTGTTGGTCAGTCAACATGTAAAAAATAAGACTATGAAATGATGGACTGAGTTAAAGATTAAATGATTTTTTCTTTATTTTTCTCTAAAAAAAAAAAAACCAAAGCTACTATAAAAAAGGAGAGAGACAGAGACAGAGAAAGAGACAGACAAGACAGAGAAACAAGAGAGATACACAGAGATAGAGATAGACACACACAGAAAGACAGAGAGAGAGACAAAGACACAGACACAGAGAGATAGAGACAGAGAGAGAGAAATAGAGGGACACAAGGAGAGACAGAGGGAGGGAGAAAAAACACAGTCACTCTTGTTCTTTGGAAGGTTAAAGGGCTTCCTATTGCCTCTAAGATAAAATTCTTTGTTTAACATTTGAAGCTTTTCCCATTCTGGCTTCAACCCATCTTTCCTAATTGGATTTCACAAGAGTTCCCATTAAGTATTCTATTGTCCAACTGCCTTCTTATTGTTCTTTGTACTCAATGCTCCATTTCTCAGGGACAACATTCCACATCTGGAATACACTCACTTCTAGCTCTTGGAATCAAAGGTTCATAGATGGAAAGAGCTTGGAGTTCATCTACTATAATGCCTTCCTTTCAGAGATGAGAAATTTAGGTCCTGCAGCAAGCAACAAGCCACGAGGTAGCACAGCAGAATTAGGATTTGAACTCAGGTTCTGTGGCTACTAATACAGTAATTTCCCCATGCTTTGATTCCAAGGAACCTGGCTTCCTGCAAGACTCAGCTCAAGAGCTACCTTCAGTTGTTAGTGCCCTCCAAAATTACCATTTTTAATGTATTCATCTTTTTTTTTATATGTGTTGTTTATATATGTTTTATATGTGTTGTTTCTCCTTATGAAATGTAATCTTAAGAACAGGGAATATTTTGCCCTTGTCCTTGTATCCCAGAAATGTTATGTTTTCAGGAGAAAGCTAGATTTTGAAGAGGTTTTACAACAATAAAATTAGTTCTAGAGGGCACAGTGGAAAAAGAGGACAGAAGAATAATCATCCTACCAGCATTTATTAAGCACCTAATATATACAAAACTCTGAACCCAGGCCTCTTGATGCCAAATCCAGTTCTCTTGATGTTTACCATAAACTTGGAGCTCAATGAAAGTTTGTAATTTTATACACAGATTTATTAGAATTCTAGATTTCTTGGAAAGACTTCTCTGAACTGATGCAGAGTGAAGTAAATAGAACCATGAGAATGTTGTATACAGTAATAGCAATATTTTTCAGTGGCTCAATGCTCTTCCCAGCAATACAATAATCTAAAACAGTTCCAAAAGACTCATTATGGAAAATGCTATCCACATCCAGAAAAGGAATTATGGAGTCCAATCGCAGATCCAAGCAAACTACTTTCACCTTTTTTTTTCTTTCTAATGTTTGTTTCCCTTTTGTTCTGATTCTTCTTTCACAAAGTGACTAATGTGGAAATATGTTTAACATGATAGCACATGTATAATTTAGATTGCTTGCTGTCTTGGAGCAGGGAGTAGGGATGGAGAAAAAAATTTGGAACTCAAAATCTTATAAAAATGAATGTTGAAAACTATCTTTACACATATTTAGAAAAAGTACTATTAGGGAGGAAGAATTCAGTTTCTGGTGTAAAGTTACTTTTGTAATATTTTGAGTCCTATAGAAACAAAGTGTTATTAGATGCCAGATAAAAATCATGACATCAATGTTGCTTTCAAAGTCTCAATTACCTTCCAGGACAAGAGCAGCAAAGTCAGAAGAATTTCATATTTGTTCTTATGCTATAAGACCCAAACTGGCAATTAGCAGAGAGAAAATTTCACAGCAATCACTTTTAACTTCTAAAATGGGAACAGCTATATATAGTCATATAAAAATGCTCTAAATCATTGACTAGAGAAATGCAAATTAAAACAACTTTAATAGTGGGTTCTGAGAGTTGCAAAAAAAAATACAAATTTCCAAGCATGGTGACAAGCATTAAGGAGGAAAGGAGAAAAAAAGGAAAAGAAGGCATCTATTTTAGGGCTAGTGGAACTGCATTAACCTAAAGATCATAAAGGTTGCTTTGCATAGATTCCTTTCTGAGCACATAGCTCTCTGAGAACCTCCTTTCCTCTCTACAGAACCCAACTTCATCTGACTTAAGCAGCAACTACCAAATCCAGGTGAGTAACAATGTCTATCTTCCTTTAGTTTGTGTAAATAAATAGGACTCCTTTTCAACTCATTCTCTCTGTTCACAAACTATTTAGAAGCCACAAATCAGTGGCAAAGAGTTTAATTAAAATAGAATAGCAAAATAACACAGTAACATCATGCATAGCTTCCTACTCCCATATACCCCAAAATATCCCAACTAGTGTAGAAGCAGCCAAGCCACAGACAAACTAATGTAGAACATTCCATGGCATCAGGTTGTTATGGCTCTTTCCCATGATCAATATATGGTCCATAGCCAGCAAGACTGTAGGTTCAGTCAAAGAACATCGCTATTCATACTTTTTCTCCACAACTCTCTTTTTCTCCAATCTGTACCCATAGGATTCTGATATCCTAAGACTTCTTTGGTGGAACAAGGGCTCCCTTGCCTTTCATTGTAGGAAATACAAGTGGGATGGGAAGCAGTTGTTACAAGTAGTGCCTTATATACTCTTATTACAAAGTTCTCCCAATAAAGATTCTGCACTCCTTGCAAAGCATAGGATATTGTGATCATAGTGTTATTGCACAAGGACTATGCATTTTCCCCCCCTGAGGCTGGGGTTAAGTGACTTGCCCAGGGTCACACAGCTAGGAAGTGTAGGACTATGAATTTCAAGATGATGCCATGGATTAATGTCCTGTATTCCTCTATCTCTGAGAGAACAATTTTCCAAGACTGATTTTTAAAAGTTCAAGAGTCATTAAAGCTGGAACTTGCTTGAATTTGATTAGAAGAAACAATTATTAAATTTTCAGTATGAGCATTTACACCTCAGAAATTATCAAATATTATATATAAATCAGGGCTTGATTTGTTTTGCTTACTGTCTAACTTTTTTAAATGACACAAACTTAAAAGTATGTCTTGCATACACATCTTCTCCCTTCCCCCAAATAAACTAAATAACACTGATTATGTATGATGCTCTTTGGTCACATCCCACCTTTCATTCATGCACTAAGGACATATATTGGCCCTTTGTGGAATTTTTTCCTCAAATAATCCTACTCTTTAGGCACTGAAGGCTCACATTCAGTTATGGGGTCTTTCAGAATTGGCCATAAATCTCTAAGGGGCAGACATTGTAACTGCTTCCCACAGTATCAGTGCCAATAAAAGTAGAAGTAAACTCAAAGAGTCTATAGAGTCAAAATACTGTAAATGCTATGCTCTTTCTAGTTTTCAGAGTGTTGGTGATTTATTCCTCAGCTCAACCCCTTTCTATGGGATAGTATATGGGACTCATCACCAATAAATTATGGCCTTAACTCTGAGCTTCCACCTACAGGATCAATGTGAAACAAACAGGTAACTCTTTCTGGTTTTCCATATCCTAGAAGTCTCTCAGACATAGAATTTGATTTGGATCCAGAAGTTATAGGAAATGTATCATTTGAGTTTGTTTAGCTCCCCATTGTTATCCCCATTTCTGTTGACAAATTGAATGTTGACAAAAAAGCAGCAAGATTGAGGATCTCTGAAAATAAGCATTTATTAAACAAACATATATCAAGTGCCTTAAAATATCTCATTTGATTTTAAACCAACCACCCTGTCCCATAATTAAACGAGTTCTTCCTCCATTTTTCTTAAAGACTCTTAAATGGATTATTCCTTTGCCTCTGTGATATTCCATTTTATGTTACATTTATTGCATGTATATCTTTTCCCAATTATTATTTTTTGAACTGACAGCAAGAAATTGTATTATCTTTTATTTCTAAAAATTCCAGTATTGAGTAGAATGTCTAACATGCAGAATAGATGCTTAATGATTTTGAAGTTTTAACTTTTTTGGAGGCTTTGGCCTGGCCTGTGATTTAATTGTCTCATGAACTCCTAATGTGGAAATAACCTCCATTGATAAGTATGTATTGTGTCAAGAATTTGGTGAGAATTTCTGAGAAAGAAAGTTTAGATATGATGTGGTTACCACAGTTCCAAATTCTCTCCCTTCCTCCTCCGCTATTGAGAATGCAAGAAAAATAAAGCCCATTCCAAACTATAAATATATCGAGAAATGCAAAATATATCTCTGCATTGGCCATGTTCCAAAGTTCAAAAAAGAAAAGGGGAAAAAAATGCTTTAATCTGCGCTTGGAGAGTATTAGTTCTCTTTCTGAAGTATATATAGCACAAACATTTTTTTTTTTTTTTTAGTTAGTTCATTTGCCCAAAGGGCTATGAAACCATGCATACCCTTTGATCCAGCAGTGTCACTACTGGGTTTGTAGCCCAAAAAGATCATAAAAAAGGGAAAAGGACCCACAATGTGCAAAAATATTTGTAATAAGCTTTTTCTGTAGTGGCAAAAAACTGGAAACTAAATGGATACCCATCAGCTAGGGAATGGCTAAATGATAACAAATGAATGTAACAGAGTATTATTGTTCTAAAAAAAATGAGTAGCCTATCTCAGGAAAGCCTGGAAAGAGGAATTGATGCTGAGTGATATAAGCAGAACCACGAGAACATCATACAGAGTAGACAAGATTATGTGATGATCAACTATGATGGATGTGGCTCTATTCAACAATGAGGTGATTCAAAGCAATTAGAAAGTGCTATCTGCATCCAAAGAGAGTTCTAATATGGATCAAAGCATAGTATTTTCACCTTTTTAAAAAACTTTCTTTTGTGTATTTTTTCCCTTTTGATCTAATTTTTCTTGCATAGTATATGAAAATAAGTTTAGAAGAACTGCGCATGTTTAACCAATATCAGATTGCTTGCTGTCTTGGGGAAGGGTGGAGGAGGGGAAGGAGGAAGGAAAATTTGGAATACAAGGTTTGCAAATGTGAATGTTGAAAACTATCTTTGCATGTATTGGGAAAAATAAAATGCTATTAAAAAGGAACATTAAACATTATTAAAGACAACAAAAAAAAAATAAAGTTTTAAAATGTACTAATCTGGCCAGTTAAGCCAGGAGGTAAAAGATATAGAATGCTAGAGAGACCAAAAAAAAAAAAAAAGAGGAAAAGGGTTTAAGAAATAAGGGACAAGCTAAGAGAACTTGTAATAGAGAAAATAACCACACACTGAAGCTAGGGGAAAAAAAGCAAAGAAAAGAGAAACAAGGACAGAGTAGATTTAGAATCTAGTGTTGGAAAATAACTGTGTGGACATGTATAAATATATTGTATTTAACATACTTTAATATATTTTACATGTATTGGTCAACCTGCCATCTGTGAGAGCAGGTGGGGGGAAGGAGGGGAAAAATTGGAACAAAAGATTTTGCAATTGTCAATGCTGAAAAATTACCCATGCATATATCTTGTAAATAAAAAGCTATAATTAAAAAAAAAAAAAAAAAAAAAAAAAAAGAATTGTGTTGGTGGAGAACTAGTCATGCTCACCTGGTTACTTGTGACACATGGGATCCTGAATAAGTTATAACTTCCCACTGAAATGAATGGCTATCACCCTAGTTATAAAGCTGTCTCATTTATTTCCCATCCGAGGGTTCTGAAACACAGTGGCGTGAGCAGAGCAGCACTGCCCTCAGAACAGAACAGCCAGCACCCTAGACACCTCCTCCCATCCATTCTTTCTCTCCAGCTCCGTGGGGTGAATCCTTAGGCCTCACCATTCTGGTCTATAAAAATCAAGGAGCTTGAGTAGAGATCCCTAAGTTTTCTTTCACCTTCAGACCTGAAAGCCAGTGTCCCAGGTCAGATTAAAAAAAAGGGTGGTGTACAGGTAAGAACCTAGGTCTACAGCCACAAGACAGAGCCCTCCAAGTTTTCAAAAGGGAGCAAATCAGCCGGAACAGAAAGATTGCTGATTCACAATGATTGCCTTTAGGGACATATTGGGTCTAGCATTCTAGGAATCTATGTAGTGAGCAGTACCTTCTTCCATCTTAAGACATAATTGTCATCCCCAAACACCCAGTCTAAGCCCCACACCCTGGCCTCCAGCTTTAGAAGACTCTAGGGCCCACTCCTCCCACTTGGTGCTGTGGGAACCTAGCATAGCCTGCCCTGAAACAGCAACTTGAGCCAAAAGGCTCAGTTTGCAGAAGAGCTAGAGGAAAGCTGGACTGAGCAGAAGTTTCCAGAAGTCTGTTTTTGAGATAAAATTTTCCTTTTCAAACAACTAGTAGTTCTAGTCTGAATTTTCCTATTATCTCCACAACAAAAAACAGAAAAAAACAAGAGTGAGGGTCTCCCAAATCTATCACCTCTTTCATTCTCAAAATCCAAACCACCTGATCAAGATCTTTACTGACTTCTATATGACCTTTGTTTCCATCTCTGCGGCTTTGCAGTTCTCCCTCTGCCTCTCCATAATCCTAGCTTGTTCTTCAAGATACAACTAAAACCCTGTGTTCTCAATGAAGTTGTCCCCCAATTCCTCTGGACCTCTTTAAGCTAATTCTGACTTCCTTCTGCCTCATCTTTCTTCTCTACGGGTGTACATGCATGTGTCTGTTGCTAAGAGTCAGAGTCTTGGGTTCTAGTTTTAGTCCTCATGTTCTGACCTTGGAGTCCCCTAAAAATGAGGGGATTGCAAGATTCCTTCCAACTCTTGACATTGTCTATGATTATGCCTTCTGCTTCTGCTGTATCCCTAAAGAGTGCCCAACTCAGTGCTAGGCCCCAAAATAACAATGTGTAACTGGGAATCTTTTATCTGGAGCAGATTGGCATGGAGTGTGTGGCAACAGCAGCGGGAATGGAGGACAAGATCGAGAATGAAACCCAAATGAAGCTATTCCCTTTACCCTAAGCCTCTCTGGGGGTTGAATGGAAGATAGCCCTTGGAGGAGGATGTCCTCAAAACTGTGCTGACAAAATATTTAACTGGCTCTTAAAACACACAGCACAGCCTCCCCAATGTTCCCCATACACTTTTAAATTTGATCTACATCATTTATATTTCCTCTTAATATTATCTTAAATCGAGAAAATTAACAATTCAAGTGCCGATTTACAGCTTTTCCTATTGATTTTTGAAGAGTTCACAATGCAAATTTAGCAATCAGCTCAAGAACCCAATTTGAGCTGACTCCAATATGCTAGGGTGGAGGATAGTAATAAGGTAACTATGCCAGGCCTAAGGCACAGGCTGAGAGATTACAAAGTACTTCATGGAGTGGAGTGGCTTGGATTTAAGTCTTGCTTCAGACACACATTGGGTACATGATCATGGTATTTATTTCATTTAAACACTTATTGTCTTAGATACTAATTCTCAAAAACAATAAAAGTTACTGTTTTGATGGATAGAGCTACCACAAAATTTCAAATTCCCAACATACTGATAAAGTCAAGACTCTGGGAGTCAAAAAAAAAAAGAATTTAATTTTTACTACTTAATAAAAGTTGTTGTGAGAAAAGATGTCTTAAAAGTATTTAACTGTAAATTCTTTTAATTTATTAAAATTAAATATTAAATTTAAATTTATTAAATTAATAAAATTAAAAATTAAATTAAACTGAACATCAAGATGTTTAGCTTCAATTTTCTAACTGGATTTGTGTTTCCAGAAATATGCTTGACAATAAAGCATTAATCAGTGAGGTAAGAGATCTATATTACCCCCTTTTTCTCAATGTAAATTTGCATATACTAAATCAAGTTTTTATATTATAAAATGTGCAAACTTTCAACCAAATGAAAAGAATTATGGAATAAAGTACACTGTGAAGATTAAGTGTCGACTTTAAACAAATAACCACTTTCTGTAGAAAAATTTGAGAAATCTCCATAACTTGTAATATAAATCATGATTTCAAACTGACTCCATGCTGGCCCTAAATAGTTATTTTAGACTGCAGGTGACCATTGAAGTTTGAAAAGTGTATCTGGTGGTAGTTAGGACTTATCTGAATGAAGAGAGAGTTGAGAAAATTTATTTTGGGATCTTAAAGTACTTACAGAACTTGTGTGAAAATTGAGGAAATGGATGATGATGGGATCCACTCAGAATAATTGGTTTCTCCTGTATGTGCAAGAATGTTTGTGGCAGCCCTCTTTGAAAGTGGCCAGAAATTGGAAACTACGTGGATGCCCATCAATTGGAGAATGGCTGAATAAACTGTGGTATACGAATATTATGGAATATTATTGTTCTGTAAGAAATGACCAACAGGATATTTCAGAAAGGCCTGGAGACACTTATATGAACTGATGCTGAGTGAAATGAGCAGGACCAGATCATCATTATATACTTCAACAATACTGTATATGATATGTTCAATTCTGATGGACCAAATCAGTTCCAGTAGAGCAGTAATGAACTGAACCAGCTACACCCAGCGAAAGAACTCTGGGAGACAACTATGAACCACTACATAGAATTCCCAATCCCTCTAATTTTGTCTGCCTGTATTTTTGATTTCCTTCACAGGCTAATTGTACACTATTTCAAAGTCTGATTCTTTTTGTACAGGAAAATAATTGTTTGGACATGTATACATATATTGTATTTAACATATACTTTAACATATTTAACATGTATTGGTCAACCTGCTATCTGGGGTGAGGGTAGGAGGAAGGAGGGAAAAAAATTGGAACAAAAGGTTTGGCAATTGTCAATGCTGTAAAATTACCCATGCATATATCTGGTAAATAAAAAGCCATAATTTAAAAAAAAAAAAAAGAATTGGTCTCTTACTGGTGGTTGGTGAAGGCAGGAGGTTGATAGGGAATCAGTTTGAGGAAGGAATATTTAAAAAACTTATTAGGGGCAACTAGAACTTTGGAGAATACAGTAATACCAATAGAGTAAAAGTTACAATTGTAGACAAATGGCTGGCTCTGTAACAAAAGAGTTGGGTCAGAGTATTAGAAAAAAAAGAAAAAGTAATGACAGGTGATTGATTGTAAAAGTTCAGACTTGCCTCTAACACTGTATGAACCAAGAGGGAGGCAGAAGTTTTCAAAATCAAGGGAAAATGATAAAATGGATGTGGAGACTGAGTTGTGTATCATAGGTAATTTGTTAAGCTAAAAAATAAAGAGTCAAGTGAACCAATGAAAACATTTATCACCATATGCATCTTTAATCGCAAAAAGTAAAAACAAACAAACATTACATAAAAATTTGATTTATATACATTCTTTACAGGATGGAAATATTTACAAGTTTGCAATATATTAAGTTACTGTAAATAAAATTTTGTCAGCTGTGTATTTGATTAACAACCACAAATATTCATAGCATATGGAGTTCCAACACTTACATCACTAACTATGCACAAATTACTACCACCTTACTAAGTTCTCAATTTTCACAACACACCCAACTTCTCCAAACAAAACAGAGTACTGATAATGAACTGCAGCTGCTTCCAGGCTCCAAAGCAAAGGAAGAGCCCTGACCTTCTAGAAATACAAAGAAAACCACACCTCTCTGCCAGGTACCCTCTTCATTGGGGCTGATAATTCAGCCTGGATTTTCTGGGCTTCTCAAATTCTTTTTCATTGTGCATTTGTGCATGCCACTGGCAATGGATGACAGGGAAAGGAGGTGGTCAAATCCCAATTGCTTTTACTACATGTTCAAAACTGATCAAGTAGCTTTGGGAAGGGGAATAAGATTGAAGCCCTATCTGTTTGAAATGAGACTTCGGATTATCTGTGGCTTCCATTTATCTGTCACTCATACCACAGATTACAAAATTCAAGTTAGCAAAACCTAACTGACTGGAAGGGAGTTAAGTACAGTGATAGCAAAAAAAAAAAAAAAAAAAAAAAAAAAAAGCCACTGGCTGTAGGTGGGTAAAGGTGGCTTACTGGATGCTTTTTCTAATATCACCATTCATGAGCTTGTTTCCTCTTTCTGTTCGAAAGCCTTTGCAGCAGTGAGTTGATAAGTATCTGTTGACTGACACACACTAAGAGGTGGAGAAGTGGTAATTATATAAGCAGAGTCACAATAACACATGTATCTACTTACCAAAATTATTTAATAACCCTCACCAAAAAAGTATGGAAGTTTTAAGGTCTCAAGAAAAACAATGGCAGATCAAAAAAAAAAAAAAAAAAAAAAAAAAACCTCTTATTTAAATTATTCAGGCCAAGGAAGTCAAACAGCAATAGAGCCAGATGTCCTGAAGTGCTGGGTGGATGATTTCTGAGCATGACTAGCAAACTAGCACTTAAGCCCTCATTGCTTACAGGGTGTGGTACACTTGGATGTGTTATATAAGAGACAACACCTGTTAAGTCTTCCAAAACTCACTCCCTCCCCTAGAAATATTTTTACAGTTATAGGATTCTCAGTGAGGAAAAGGTTTACTGGATAGTTAATATGTGCCTCCTATTTTCAACAGATTCTGCTTACCTGACTCCCATACTTTAGACCATGACAGGCAGCTTGGAGTTGTGGCTGGAGTCCAGACGGACATCTGGCTGGTTGCACCACTTTGGAATCCTAGTTTACTAGCCTTGCAGAGGTGGAACAACAGAGATCATTCTAGGCTTTTTTTTTTTTTTTTTAAATGTGCTGGTCAGTTTTCCTGAACTATGTTTTTCCCCCTCTAAAAATTGTTTTGTTATATAAAGGATAGCTCTCTGGGAAGGAATTGGGGAAAATAGGTAACATTAAAACAAAAAAGTATCATAATAACAATTTTGGGTTAAAAAACCTGGTGTAGCAAGGCCCAGTTGAGAATAAGATTCAAACTCCTCAAGAATGATGGCAGTGATAGCTTGACAGATGGGCAATATCTAAAATTTTCTCCATCTTGCCAGAGAGTTGTTCAGGCCTTCAACATCTCAATCCATGAGTTGGCTAAGAGTACAATAAGATTGGGAAAAGGAAGGTGTGTCTCTTTCTACAAATTTGTCTTTCTCTAAAATTGCAGTCTCTTGGTATCAGTGCTATGGAAAAAGCAAATTTTTGGATGGAGGAGTAGATAGAGAAGTGAATGCTGATAGCAGTGGACTATACCACCACAGCCTTCCTATTTGACATCAACTTTTAAGGTTGTATATTTTCCTCAAGTCAGGAACTTTTCAGAAATCAAACATAAAAATTGT
Source organism: Sminthopsis crassicaudata (assembly GCF_048593235.1). Lineage (NCBI taxonomy): Eukaryota > Metazoa > Chordata > Mammalia > Dasyuromorphia > Dasyuridae > Sminthopsis > Sminthopsis crassicaudata. The sequence goes on from NC_133620.1 coordinate 285,504,155, forward strand.
TAACTTAAAATCTTACAAAGCAATTTAGGAATAGAACCTTATTTAAGTTATAAAATCAGCACTGGGACATGTAGAGTAGATGACAGAACCTGACAGTGAAGAGATCTCTTCTATTTCTAACAGGAGTTCAAAAATAGAAATAGATTCCATTCTCTAACTCCCAGGAATTACATTCAATGTCTCTGCAACTAGATACAACTTTCTACTTCATTTTCTAACTTCATTGCCACATCAATTCTCCTTTCCCAATTTGGCCTTTTCCAACTATGTAAAGCAAAACAGAAAGAGAAGGAAAGAGACTAGACTTTGAATACCCAGCATAAAAAGTTAAAGCCTTACCTTTTTAACATTAAAGGATACCCACCCACAAGAAGGAAAAAACCCCTAATGCTGTGAATTACAGTGTTGACTGCCTACTATCTTTCTCCTTTCTAGATACTAATGGGTTTGAAATCACTGCTCCTTTCTGAAGAGGACCCTGGTCATGAAAGATTCCCCTCTTCTGGGAAAGGAACAGAGAATGATGAAAAACAAATACTGAGGGAACTTTAACTAAAACTGGGCCATACCCTTTCCTGGCGATACCTGAAAGCACCCAGACCTGGCGAATTGTCTTGGCCAAGACCATCTTCTAACTACCAGGTTGTGTGTCCAAATTTGTGATTGTCATAAAAGACACCTGTATCCTTTGAATTTCCTTCAAGAAGATTCTTGTGAATTTTTAATTAAGTTTTTTTAAGTCTCCTTTCCCCCATCCCTCTTTTTAGCTGCTTCTTTTTATGTGTTGTCTTTATATATTAGACTAAAAAGTCTTTGAGGGCAGGGACTTCCATTTTTATTTGTATTCCCAGCACTTGGCCCAGTGCCTGATACATGGTATGTACTTAATAAATGCTAATGAATAATAAATTCTAAAGCCTACCAGCTTCTATGCCTTTCCCCTCAAGATGGCCTAATTCCCCTTTGATATTCAATTGATTATTTTCTTATTCCATTCCTTAACTATTAAATGACTACTTGAATGCTACAGAAGGCTGTTTGTTGTTCTGTTTATAGATGTCCTCTATACCAACTAACATTTTGCCTTTAAGAATCAGTATTTCCCACTACTATAGTTCTTTCCACCAAAACAAAGCATAGTCCCTTCTCCTCTTGCCTTTGCAAATAAATTTCTGTGGGTTGCTATGGTCAAAAAGGAAAATCACCTGGTAGTCTATCTTCTGATTATCATCAGGTCTCTATCTTAACAGAATTCTAGGCTGGATTCATATCAGTTTCTTTCAGAGCTTCCAACTAAAGCCCTTCTTCCCAGATGAATGTTAAAAGGCCCGCAAAAGCTTGTGGTCTCAGGACAGTCTCTGGTAAGTCAGGGTCACCTCCAGAGTCCACAATAGGACACTGAAGGAGAATAGGAGTATGTGGTAAAAGACACAGGCCAATGAATGGTCTCTAGGTCTTTTCTTAGACCAGACTCCAAGAAATAGAAAGCTCTGGAAACCAGTATCTAATATCTCTATGCTCTCCCTGCTATCCCCATTTTTTATCTCAATAGAGATATTTTAATCTAACAAAAGGGGCCAAAGTCAACTGGATTATATGCCAAAGCAGTCAAACTCCAAAAACAGAGGTAAAGACAAGTTTCTAGCAATGAAATTCTCTCTGCTCTGGGAAAATGAAAGCCTGATCTTGTCCCATGTACAGGTCTCATTGTGCAGCTTCAGTCACCTCCCATTCTTGATAATAGTGTGCATCTGAAAGCCAGGGACAGCCAACTCGGTTTGTATCAAGTACTACCAGTAGTGAATTTCAAAGAGGTCTTAGGCAGATGCTTCAACATGGCATGAAAGTGACTCTAGGTGAACTCAAAGGCACTGCTAATGGAGTGTAAACTCTGGCAGGTTCTCAAGTTGGTAAGGCTCTGAAGCATGGTTCCAAGGTTTGGAACAGACAAAACTTACTTTATGAAAACCAGAGTAGAAATATTGAGGCACAGCAGCCATAGGCTGGTCAGCAGGCAACAAAACCTATATTTGGCCACAGCAACCCATCAAAACAGGTAAAATTTTAAATGACCCTTCAATCTAGTCCCTAAGACTCACTTTTCAGACCATCAAGCAAACATCTTCAAAACAATGGTAAAATTTGGAAGTCTCTATTAATAATTTCTAATAACTTTGTCACAAAAGTCTTATGGAACTGGCAAAATCACAGCTACAGAAACATCATCATGATGGATGACTTTTCAATGGTGGGTCTGCTAAGACCTCCCTGCTTAATCCTCAAAGACACAGTTTCATGTATATGTGGCATTCTCCAGAGTCTTTGAGCTTAGAGGCACATGGGATGGAGGGAAAAAGCCACAGATCTGGAGTTAAAGCCTCTTGAGTTCAACTCCTGCCTCTGCCTTCAACTGTCTGGGTAACCTGGGCCCCTCCATTTCTTTCATAATCTCTCAAAAAAGGGACTTAAGTGAGAAGGTCTCTAAGGTCTCTTTCAGTTCTGAATAGGCTCTAAATGTTTATGATGTCACTACATTCTCACTTGCTTCTCCAAGAGATAAACCCAGACAGCCCAGCCACCAACATCTATCATGGAGTAGCCTTTCAAAGGCAGGGAAAAGATGGGTACATACCTAGCGGGAGGTACCAGAAATAGCTAAAGCTGAATCAATAAATTAAATTCCCCTGCACACTCCAGATGGAGGGAGCTCTGAGCAACTCTTCATATTTACTTAAGCTTTTCTGATTCTAAAGTGATCCTGAGTCATGATGCTAAAATATTTTCTACAAGGAGATACTAGTATAAAAAAGGGACTGCTGCTTTTTAACCAATGGTTCCACATAATATAATCCATTACTTTTTTTAATCTAGGACCGTTCATCAAGTATAATCTGGGATGGTTCAAAATGACTCACTCCCACAGAAGCTATGGAACTATCAATCTCAATTCTTATGTGTCCTTTATAAAACAACAGGTAGGAATATAATATAAGGAATCAAATTAAGTAGAAGAAGGGTCCACATGACTCATAAGACAGAAGAATCTGGAGAATAGCCCTCAACACTAGTAATCTCTACTCGGTAATAGAATTCTCTAACAAAAAGATCTGTTGACTTCCTGCAGCACCAAATACAATCACAGGATGATCTTGTTGTCTTTTTCTGAGCAATGGTCTACCCACCCATTAGATACTATCTTAACATTTTCAAGAAAGGCAGCAGAACAAGAAATGAGCCCTACCATTTATGCCATACTGTTGGTGCTGAATGACAGCATTTCAAAACAATTTTTACTAGACTCAAATGCCCAACCAAAGCACACAGTTTATAAGACTGAAAAAAGCAACAACCCACCTTATTTCTCAATAAAACTGCAGCCTCACACCCCACCACGTCAGCCAACAATCCATGTCCTGAGTTCCTCCCCTAACCACACTATGACATCAGCTTGACACATCTGTAAAACATCTTTCACAGAAGAAATTCAAATCCTAAAGATCAAGGCCAAGGAGGAGACTGCTTCCCAGGCTGGCTTACTTTAGCAATACTCCTCCCCTCTCCCCCCCAAGACTTTTTGGGAAAGCAAAACAGAATCCCTTGACACGGGTGGGATCATGAGATGTGTTACTTAGAAAACAAAGATTAAAAAAAAAAAAAAAAACCTAAACTGGAGAATATGAACAACTTGGGAGACTATTACCCCTAGAAACTGCCTGATCAAATTACCACCAGGCTCCAGTCAGTATGAAATCCCTAAGGTCTCTAGAAAAGATAATGGGAAAGAAATACACTTCCTAAGTGTGCTGAAAAAAAGTGGTTGCTCAAAGTTTATCTTACTAATAACATGGGCTACTCTATAACCAGTAATAGTTGGGTAACAATGAAACCATTCCTCAAGGATCTTCTACTATAGATCTGCAAAATATGGAAGCCTAAACAAAGTCTCAGGAGAGAAGGACCTAAAAATGCTTGGGCACTCAGGAAGACAGTTTTGCAATTCCTGTGTCAAAAAGCTGAAAGTGGTAAACTTAAGAGTTAGCAAGAAGGGCAGAATCTATTCCCCCTTCTCAGTGGAATTGTGGTGGGTCTCAGCTGCAAGATATCAGATCAAACAGATGCCATATTTTTTTGAGTGTTCCCTCTTTTCTTGAGAATTTTCCAAGGTGTCAAGACAATATTTGAAGCCCATCAGGAACACAGACTTTAGTCTAAGCAACCTATGGGAAAGTGAATTCTTCACAGTCTATCTATAGAATGAGTATGACTATTATCATACACAAGGCTACAATGAGCACATCAACTAGCTGAATCACAGAATCACACATGCAAAGGGAAAACTACTAAGTAACCAACCCCTGAAAAGAAATTTCTTTGTTTCGGTCTTTTTTTATTTCCCGCCCCGCCCACCCAATCAACCTGATCTTCTCTTCAGCTCTACCAGGTTCTCCTGGGACAGAATCCTGTTTCTCTACATTTCTGAGTTGGTGGTTCCGTCACAGATCACCAAGGGCTCTGTTCCTCTTGGTCCAACACTTATCTTCCAATGATCCACGCTGGCATAGCCTTTGGGAGCAAACGAACAACAGGGGAATCATTTTTATTTGGTGGTGCAAAGACAGGTACATTATCAAAAACTAAAAAAGTCAGTAGTAAACTGAATGATGCTCCAGCACATTATATGATATCGCTTCTAATGGTCTATAAGTCTATTTTGATGTAAATAAGCAGAGCACATAAAGGAAATTATTTGCTAACCCTTTTATCACTACCTCTTATAGTTGCTTGTGGCACTGTGCAGAGCCCTGAATTTCCTGTCAGAATTTACAAAGTAGGATGAGCTGATATGGGAGGTAGCATCTTTTGTCTCAAACGAGACCTTTAAGAAAAATTCAGGTAACCATTTCTCAGATAGAATGTAGAAAGACCAACCTTTTCAGGTAATAAATTGGATTGGATGGCCTCTAGGTCTATAAGATTCTGATTCTGGATCCTAGGTTCAAATTTCAGCTGTGACAATAACAAGTTTGTGATTTGGGGCAAGGTTATTTAACTTCTCTGGAACTTAATGAATAGGGGGGTTAAAATCTGCACTCTTCCCATATCATAAGTTTGTGAAACATAGTATTCTCTAAATATATATACATATATATGTATAATAATACTAATCTGCTATTGTATGTTTTCAAGTTTAAGAAACCTTTGATACTAAATTACTTAATTATAATTAATCCATGTAAAGTGTAAACTAATACAGCAGCAATTTGAGAGAGGCCTGCTTAAAGCAATCAGGATTTATAATCATAGGATTTATAAATGGAAAAACATTTGAGATCTACTTCTAACTCATACCCTCATTTTAACACATCTCACATTTTACATGTGAGAAACTGAGGCCTAGAGAGGTAAAAAGATATATATCTTTTATACATATACATATATATATGTATGTATGTATATCTATATATCGATATACATATGTATATATGTGTGTGTGTGTGTATATATATATATATATATATATATATCTTTTATAAGGTATATATCTTTAACTTTTCTTTCTGGGCACCACTTTGAGGGCTCATGAATTTGGGAAACATTCTCTTTATGAGGTATAATAATTTTTGAAGTGCTATGGATTTTCAGAACATAAAAATAGTGCATTCAAATTTATTCAGGTAAAAATTTAATATTGCTAAACATCATTTTCAATGTAAAGAAAATAAGTTTAAAAATTTGAAATCTGTTTAGGTTCTTTCTACAATAATTCTTGCTTATTTCTACCATACCTATGCCATTTTCCCCCCACTAGAGATTCTTAAACCAGTTCAAATCAATGCTCATACTGTGTGCTGCTATAGTTATGGTTTAATTTTTAATCTAAAATGTAATTTAAAATTTTTAAATTTAAATTAAAAATCTAAAAATAAAATTTAGAATTTGATTTAGTTTTGTATATTCTAAATCTTTCCTGACTGATTGGAAATATGACAAGACAGGATAATGTGAAAGATAAATTTCTCCTCAATCCTATAAACAAAATCAGTGTCTCAAGAATTAAAAGTTAAAATGGAACTTGAGATATCCAAACAAATACAGTGTGTATCATACAGCTTCCTCCTGAAGACCTCAAGTAAAGAGAAGAATCCCACCAACAAAAAGACAATAAAAATCCAAAAGAACAAAAAAGACTATATAACAACAGGGTCACTCAACAGTGTGACTAGCATTGGGTGCTTTAGACATCTGAATTGCATTTATTTTTGTAATGAGTGTCTTCACAAAAAAAGTTCCATCTCTTTCCTCTTCCTTTCTCCTTCCCAAACCAATAAAACTCATTAAAAAAAAAAAAAAAAACTGATTTAGGGGAATGGAAGCACAATGACCTATCATAGCAAATACATACACACCACAGACACACACACACACACACACACACACACACACACACACGTATCCTCTCAGCACAAAATATGCTCCTTCTCCAAATAATTTTAAGCAAAACTGCCTTAAAGAGGAAGGAAGGAAGGTTCTCTGAGAGAGCTCCATACATACCAATGTCCCCTGGCTCCAGCTGCATCACCACAGTATTACAGTGCTTTCTGCACTCAGTAGGAGGAGTGAGGTACATGATGCCCTCACCACTGCCGATGACAAATAGGTCGTGCACTGCACGCATCTGCACAGAGAGAGAAAAACAAGGGGGTTATAAAGTCCATTGGCCAACTTGAATGCTAGCATTAACTGCTCGATTAAGAGCTGGGCACTGAAAATGAAAGATAAAATGCTTCTACTTTAGGACTCCTTATAAGCTAATTTATAACTTCAGAGAAAGAGGAAGCCTTACAGTAAGGGGAAAAAAAAAAAAAAAAGCTTGGGAATTGGTAGAGATCTGGGTTTGAATTCTGGCTAACATTTAATAGCTTTGCAATCACGAATAAGTCCCTTAATCTCTATGAGCTTCAGTTTCCTCATGGAAATTGAGAATAAAAATCCTTGCTCTCTGAGTTATCATACTAACTATATAACCTGAGTCTCAGCTTCAGAATCTGTAAAACAAGGAATATTTTATACTATCTAACCCGTAAATATTATTGTGAAAAGAGCACTGACTCTAGTGTCATAGGATTGGGTTCCAATCCTACTTCTGATATTCACTAACTATGTGAACCTGCATGGATCTCAGTTTCCTCTGTAAAATGACAGAAAGCTCCTGAGGTTGGACTAGCTAACCTGAAGTCCCATACAACTCTAGATTTATAAGCCACAAATATGCATCACTATCGAAATATAACCAATTATCACTACAATGGAGCCTCACCTCCTCAACTCCTACTCTTTTGGATATTTAGAGCAACAAGAGAGGAGCCCTTGATCTGTAGTTCCTACCCATTATCCCCTCTCCACAGCCATGAGCCTCAGCTCCTGCCCAGGTTACCACCACCACCACCCCCCCCTTACACTAAAGCTCACTGCTACAAACCAGGCCAGAAAATCCCATTCCTACTGCTGTTGCCAGGGCAACACATTCAGAACAATGGGTACAATGATAGCAGCAGGACTGAAGCTAGCAGTGGTCAGGGACAGGAAGTCATCTGGGAGCAGGGCTGGCACCAGAGCTCAGGGCAATAGGGAACCTTTAGATAAGAAGTACATGGGACAAGAGCTGGGCAAAAGGCCAGGATAGGGAACAGGAATTAAATTTTTTGCCTTGTGGGCCAATTTTAAAAATTATTTGGTAATTTAATAGACAAGATTCTATAATAACTGAGTGGAATGTGATGAAGGCCCTCTATCTTACAGAGATCTTGCAGTCAGGTTTCTCAGCATCCTTATACAACAGGTTGATGTGACTAACCCTAATTTTCAAGTAAGAAAAATGAGGTAAAAAAAGTTGGTCATCCAGAAATACAGGGTAATTATGGAGGTGAATTTATTATGTTCAGGGCTCTAAGTTCCATCCTCTACCAGCATAATGGACTCTTAAAGCCCTGACAAGAACTTAGCATCACCATTTACTGGACTTTCTAGGACAACATATTTTCATGAGCTTTTAAACTTGTCACATGGTGAATAAAGTGAGCACCTTATCCACAATAATTTCTCCCTTCAATAATGGCTACAAAAGATGGGCTAGAAGGAGGTCTTGGTGGTTTGGGAGCACTGCTATTTCCAAGACTGTTGAGTCAGGGTCCTAATTATATCTCCCTTAGCCAAGGGTGGGGAATTTAAGGAGAAATGGTGGTCAAAGTTGTTGTGGTTTGAGCTGTCTGGACATGCTGCTTTTAATCTCTCCCTTGGGAGTGCTTTGCTGCTCCAGTTAGATTGCCCTTGCCTGTCCTGTGTGTAGCAGCTGATAGAATGGCTACTCTTATAAGAATTAACAGGGGTGGAGGAATATCAAGCACACTGGAGACAAGTGGAAAATATTTTTAGGCAGAGTGCACATAGCAAGTGTGTCTTTGTACCTACTATGTGTATCATCAGCCCTGATGATGTAACAGGCACAGGACCTAAGGAAAAAAGTTTTACCTCTAAGATTCTCCAAGAAACCACACTTTAACGCTGTTGCAAGGTGGGCAGAAGGAAAAAAATGTCCTGATTCACATATGTAGCTCTTCCATGTTAAATGAACTCAAATGAGTAGAAAATGACCAAACAGGAAATGTCAACAAGAACGTAATCCTCAGAAAATGTTAGTAGAATCTACATAAATAAAACCCAATTAATGGCAAAGAACCATCCTCATTTTCCCAATATATAAAAGAGACTTTCATAATTCTCAAAGATTATGCCCTGTTTCAAAAAATCCCTAGTTTCTTTCAAGCCTTTCTACATAAGGCTTCTCTTCATCTCCCAGGTAATGGTCTCCTCTCCAAAAATGACTTTCTATTTTTCTCTGACAAGAAGAGTAAACTCCTTAGGGGGAAGGTCACTTTGCATTTTTTTCTTTGTATTTTCTGGCACATTGTAGACCATTAACAAATGCTTATTGTTCGACTTCTCACCTTACTCCCTAGTACAGGTGGTTGGTGGGCAACAAAGCAGCTTTTCAAGGAGACATCTTTGGGAAATGGCAAGGAACTGAACACAGGAAAAAGCTGATGTAGAATGTTTGTTCTATTCAGAGGTTTGCTCCTATGAAATAGTAGACAGAAAAAAAAGATCATACTGGGGAAAGTGGAACTTTTGCCATGTTCTAGAGAACAAAATAAGGAAGGAATAATATAGTGTGCAGTGGATGGAAAAATAACAGGGCTTATCTTTGACATCTGTTCCATTAAAAATAACTTAAATAAATTATTTAACAAACCTAACACAAAAGCATTCCATAACCACAATTTGTACAAGAGAGTGGGATGTTGACTAAGCCCAGCTAAAATAACATGAAGAAAGTAGCAAAAAATAACTTATTCATCTCGTGTTGGAAAACAAACAGAAGTGGCCAGGAGGGGGAAAAAGGAAAGAAGAAAAAAGGGAAAGATAGGGGGATTGAGGGGAAAGATACTAAAGAAAGAATAAGGAAGAAGAAGGAGAAAAGGGCTACCCCAATGCACAGATAATGCAAACTTGTCTCTTCTTTCTAACCCTCTTTTTTTAGTGCAATACAGGGAAGGAAGAGAAAATGAATTTAAATCAGCTTGCTAAATGAAGTCCTTGCATAATTGAGGATGAAAACTGTAATTCTTGCTTTGGAGAAACATAAGACAGGAAGAGGAAGAGCAAATTACCAGCAAATTTCATAAAAATAAGTGGGGACAAAAAGCCCTTTCTTCTGAAGATATTTTCACCTTTTTTTTTTTTTTTTTTTTTTTTTTTTTTGATATTTTCACTCTTGAAGAAAATGGGCTTCCCATTCCCTTACACCAAGGAAGAAACAAAATCCCAAAGGCAAGCACCATTGTCTCTATTTTTTTTGTTAATTTTTGCACTTAATCTGAGCTCCACATAATGTACAAACTGAAAATTGCTTCATATCACACCTTTTTCTGTTCATCAACTCTAATCATTATATTTTTAAACTCTGCTTGCAAATATCATGCACTTCTTTTATGCTCCTTCCCAGCATCCAGGCTCAGAGCGCAACCCACTCATTCTTGAGACTCACCAAGGGAAACTAAAAGGGAAACGCTGATGAGGGAAACAATTCCACCACCGGGCTAATATTCCTTCTGAGATCCCTTCTGTCAATTCTGGGTACTGGCACTGAAAAAGCTGAAGATTCTTGGATGACAGAGACTGTCCAGTCTTAGGCAAAACAAAAATAAAGCAAAACACAAGACAAAAGCCATTATTGGTCGTTGCTGGGAAGCCTTGGGGACTTCCTTAGTTTTGCCTAATTAATCATCAAAAGAACCAGGTTTCTTTTTACCTTGATCAGCAGAGGTTGGAGTTTCTCAAATTGGGAGGGTAATTGTGACAACAGTGGTACCACTTGGAGGCCTGTAATCAATGCACAGCCAGTGCAGTTAGGAGGAATGGTGGAGTTGTTCGGGTTGCAGTCTGTTTTCCACCAGTCATCACATTCTAGGTAAGGCAGGGAGAGGGAAGAAAACAAATACAAAAAGATCAACACCTAGTAAAGTCCAAAGTTTCATAAACGAAAGCCAAATATACAAATGCAAATATCTGTGTAAAAGCCAATGACATGAATCAGGGGTGCTGGCCACAAAGCAGGTGTCACTGGCATGTGGCATTTCCATTATATGATGACTCTACAAATTTCTCAGCCTACAAAATGGGAAAGTGAAAGGACATACCTCCATGTGAGTATGCATAGGAAAAAAAGATTATGATAAAAGAAGGCATGAAATAAGAGAAAGCTGGAGAGAAAAGAGATTTGATTCACTAAAACTTTGTGAGGATAGAACCTCTGTGTAAAGTGAAGAGTACTAATACACTTGGCTAGATAATAAGCCAGTTCACTGACAACTAGCAAATCATACTTTTAAACTACTATTTCTCAATTCAGACTAAAATCCATCATTTCTTCAGCTCATCAGCCCAGACTAGGTCAGAAATGCTGAGAAAATACTCAAAATTTGATGAAAGTAATCACTTGTCTAACAACATTTCTTTAATAATCACCAAAGTCCCTTGCTCTGAAGTTCTATGCCTTTCCAAGACAATTCATCTGACTTAGCAAAGGCCTTATTAGTATTTTTTCCTCCTAACATCAGACAGTTTTGTTTATCATGTTCTATTATTTTATGTTTTTGTTCCATTCTGGGGTTCCTTGGTGTTCTCTGAAGAATGATATTGTGTTAAAATGTAATTCAGGTCCAAAATCTTTCAAAACATGGTCTCATTAAAACTCAAGGAAACAGAGAACATTAAGCCCAAAAGATAACTGATATGTCAAATCTGGGTGATTAATTCCATTCTTAATTAGCTTGTTTTTAGCCTGCTATTCTCACCTCCAAAATATTTTCTGGAGTCTAAACCTAAAGACAGCAAATACTTTTTTCCTTTTTCTTCCTTTTACAATGAATATCTGTTAAAGTCACAATTAAATGTGGCTTTTAAACAGCTCTGCTAGAACATCCTAGTTGTCGTGAGGATAGTATCTATTATCCTCCTGTGTCTTTCCAGCATGTCCTTACCTGCAGGCAGAAGTCTTCTGCTCATTACCTTTATAGTGACAATATCTTCTCTACATTAAATAGCCTTTTCCCCTACTACCAGAAATGTCTAACAACTTCCTTTAAGGGCCAAAACTTGAGGGAGATGATTGCTGTCCAATCAAAGCAGATGTCAAAAATGCCTAGAAATGGTAATCTTGCCTGTTTTCTCTCTCCACCACACCTTTGTTCATATTATGTGTTATGCATGGAATAGGATGGCTGGGCCCTACTACACATTTGAAATGTTTCCCTTCCTTTAGAGCACAGTTTAACTATCACTTCCTCAAGGAAGAACCACTGTACCTGATACTTCCAGCTAGAAATTAATTCTACTTCCAATCTCACAGAATTTGGACTTCTGCTTTGTCCTTAATTCTTTGGGGTTTTTTTTTTAAACTTATTTATGTGCATATTTTATCTCTTCTATTAGAAAGTAAACTGAATAAGGGTGAGGACTATGGCTTATTTATCTTTGTATTCCCTCAACAGAGGCTTGCTGGATGATAAATGTGGAAATAGGTTTAGAAGAATTGCACATATTTAATCTATATTGGATTACTTGCTATCTAGGAGAGGGGTTGGGGGGGGAATGTGGGAGAAAAATTTGGAGTACAAGATTTTGCAAGAGTGAATGAGGAAAACTAAATTTGCATGTATTTTGAAAAATAAAAAGCTACGATTATTCTGAAAAAATGAATCACAAAAGAAAAATAAAAAGGCTTGCTGGGTATATTACATAGAGTTAATCACATAATCTAGGACCAAGTCATTGCTCTAATATAAACAACAAAAAATGATGATGCTAGCAATTTTTTGATAACTACTATGTGCCAACTACTAGGGGAGCTAGGTAGAACATTGAGCCTGAAGTCTTCTTTTGAGTTCAAAGTTGGACATTTACTTGCTATTTAAAAGATCCTGAGTAAATCACTTCAAAGTTTACCTCCTTTTTCTCATCTGTAAAATGAACTAGAGAAGTATATGGCAAACAATTCCAGTATCTGACAAGAAAAAACTAAAGAAGTCACAAAGAGTCAGACAAGACAAAAATAACAACTATGTGACAGACATTGTGCTAGGCACTTTACAAATTTTATTTCATTTAATCTTCACAATCCTGGAAGATAGGGGCTTTTAGTATTCTTATTTTCCAGATGAAGAAACTGAGTCAAAGAGAAGTTGGGATTACACAGCTGGTCTCAGGTCTTCCAACTCTAGGCCTGGTGTTCTAATCATTGCACTAACAGCTACCAATCTGGCTATGTGGTCCTGAGCAAGTTTTTTATTTTAGAAAATGTGACACCTTGCCTTGGAAGAGTGAGTTCCTTTGCCAGAAAATATCAATTAAATGGCAGATCAAATTGCTTTCCGTTTTCTGTCAGTGCTTGGCTCACAGTAAGCAGACACTTAACAAGTGTGGACCTAAATTCCAAATAATGTTCTGATCTCTATGCCAGGCCAAAGATGAAAGTGTATGTCATTTTTCTTGAATTTTCCAACATGTCTATTTCAATGATTTCTTGTAAAAATAAAAAGAACATTTGAAAGGCATACACACACACACACACACACACACACACACACACACACACACACATATATATGTATATGTATATATATATATATTGATGATGTCATATACTGCCTGATGATCTCCTTTGGACATCAAGAAAATTGGGTTTTGTCCTAACTCTGCTACTATTAGTCTCTGGGCCTGAGTTCTTTATAAAATAAAAGGGCTATGCAGAGTGATCTTTAAGGGCTCTAATATCCATTTTAAATCAAATATAAATGGCTTGCTATTACTAAACAGCTTTTTTACCCATGTTCATCTTCCTCCATTTCTCTTCTCTCCTTTTCCATCATTCTTTCTAGCTTCAGTTCTTTCCAACAGCCTTTTCTTACTTCTACCTCCCTACTGCTGTCCTTAAGTTTTTTCCTCTTTTATTCTCTTTGTTGCTCTTTCTTCACCTTCTCTCCTTCCTTTACCACATGACCTGCTTTTCTTATCTTACTTGGTGGTGTCCTCCTCCTAGTTCAATTCTAATAGACTAAAACATTTGTAAGTGGTCTTGTTACTTCAACTCTCTCCCTCTTCAATTCATTCTCTATACAGGTGCCAACATGATTTTCTTTAACACAAGTCTGATCACATCACATTTCCTACTTAATAAAATCTAGTAGTTTTCTACAGGATCAAATCTAATTTAGCATTTAAAGCCTTTTATAACCTTATCCCTATCTAACTTTCTTTCCAGACATTCATTATTCTCTTTCCTCTTACTACAGAGTTCTGTTAAGCTGGTGATCTTGTTTCTCATTTAGGCATTCTCATTTTTTCTTTTGTGTGCCTTTTGTATGGCTTGTCACCCAGGCCCAGACTTTTTCTCTAAATCTCCTTTCCTCCAAAGTCTGCTCAAGTACCACATGAGGCCCTTCCTGATCTCCAAACTTCTAACACCCTCCCTTTCAAAGTTGCCCTGTATTTTTATTCTGTATACATTCTACATTTATGTATATACAAATAAATCAAAACACTGGACATGGAGTCAGGACAACCTAAGTTCAAATCCTACCTCAGGCACTTACAAGCTGTGTGATCTTCTCTTAGGCTGCCTCATCTATAAAATGGGAACAATAGTATCTACCTTATAGGGTTCTGAGGATCAAATGCAATAATATATGCAAAGTGATCTACAGATTTTAAAGCACTATAAAAATGTTTTTATGTACATGTCACTTCTAATAGAAACAGAATTCTTTTAGGGAAGGCATTATTTCATTTATACCTATCTCCAGCTCTAATATCTCCTGACATACAGTAAATACTGATAAATGTTGGTTGTTTGACTAATTCATTTCTCAAACCCTTGTTTTTCATTCTAGCATGTCTTAAATTTTCCTCTTCTTTTTGGTGGAGTTGTACTGACAGTATGGAACAGGAAGATGAGTCCAAATCCCACTTCTCATTACCTAATAGCTGTGTGATTCTGAACAAACTTTATGTGCCTCATATAATAATAGTCTAGAAATAATCTACTAAATCAAAAGTTGTGATTTTCATTTGTGAAGGGAATTCCCACACTGGAAATTTCCTCCATGCTAAGTATCACATCTCAATTTAATTACCACCCCTTACATATTTTTTTGATTTTCTTTTTTTTCTTTTTTTTTTCTGAGGCTGGGGTTAAGTGACTTGCCCAGGGTCACACAGCTAGGAAGTGTTAAGTGTCTGAGACCAGATTTGAACTTGGGTCCTCCTGAATTCAAGGCTGGTGCTCTATCCACTGCGCCACCTAGCTGCCCCTTATTTTTTTTATTTTAATTTTTTTTTTCTTCTATTGCTACCACCTAGTGGTAAGAATTATAAACTATAGCATGACAAGAAAAAGGTTAATCTCAATTTAACTTAAATGATTCACAGTTTAGTTTTTTAAAAATGATAAACTATTCCACATCACTTAATACGTATAAGATTTGACTACTTCATTTATGTGATTTTTTTTGTAGTCAAGGAATCAAAAAGTTACAAGTACCTTTTCCTTTAAGTCTCAGAAAAGTTTATAAACAGAATGTTATTTTAGATTTAAAACTCAAAAAAGGTATTATGCAGATAAGGTGGCCTTGGGGATTTGTCAACCAAGTGCCTAGTTTGAAGCTAATTATCATCTGCAGCATTATCCAAATGATAATGCACAAATAAAACCAATTGCCAGTTTCCTCCAACTCCAAACGCCACAAATAAGTTCCTACTAGAAAACACAGACCAGACCTGAATGGGCAGGTTTATCAAGAGCTATGAGAAAGAACATACAGAAAGGACATCTAAGTCAACACTGTGGGTACAGAGATCTCTGATTTGCACCATCCTGAACAAAAAGTCCACCATATCTCAATAATAACTTGCTTTGTGGCTCAGAGACAAGTACTTAAATGAGAACACCAGTTTCAAGCTTTGGTGTTGGTTTGCAAATTTCTAACTCAAGGGAGAGGAAGGAATCACCTAACACCTGATGAAGCTTCTTTGTTGTTTCTACCCAAAATATGTCTGCTCATTTGTTCTCTTTTCCCGTCTCAGTATTAGTTTGGCAGCAGTCAACATCTTGCTTCAGAGGCATAGCTCTTCGCCAAACCACATGATCTTGTTTTGACAGTGGATCCCATTGTGCTGCATTAAAGGAATGACTCTCCCAAAGCAGCTGGGCCAAGGTTTCATTTACCCCGACAAACATTTTCAACAGCTTTGCAGTTCTAAATGCCTGATAAATTAGACCAGAATAACAAACAGATAAATTAATTATTCAAAAATCATTTTTGTTTTCATCAGCTCCAGGGAGAATACAAGAATGGATAAAATGCACACTACCAAAAAAAAGGAATTAAAACTATATAACTAAGAAAGTAAGCATGTAGTAATTTTAAATAGCTCACATTTATACATTTAAATAGAACAAAGCATTAACAACTCTAAAGTAGAAAGCACCCTGTGAAATATATAAGACCAAGAGCCATTTTTGGTCAAAGGACATGAAAAAGTTGAGGTTATCACATAGCTAGGGAAAAAAGCAAGCTATACATAAGAATCACAGTTTCATGGGCAACCTTCTCTGAAACTACTAACTGAGATTTGTCAAGTTTATAATTTTTAAATTGGGGAAAAAAGGATTGAAAATTAAACAAATATATAAAAGACTGTTCCTAATTAATAGGAGAAATACAAAATAATTGAGCTTTTATTCACCCCTAGCAAACTGATAAAGATGAGAAAAAACAAATTATTAATACTGGAGGGGTTACAGGAAAGAAAGGTGTAGTATATTACAACTGTGAATTGTTTTAATTATTCTGTAAAGCAGTTTGGAACTATGTTTAAAAAGTGACTAAAATTGACCACAATATCCCCTAAACTAATCTTTATTTAGTGCTATACCAATCAAACTCCCAAGAAACTATTTTACTGAACTAAAAAAAAAAAAATAAAACAAAATTCATCTGGAAGAACAAAAGGTCAAGAATTTCAAAGGAATTAACGAAGAGAAAAGCAAATGAAGGTGGCCTAGCTGTACTAGATCTAAAACTATATTATAAAGCACTGGTCATCAAAAACCATTTGGTATTGGCTAACAAATATAGGTTCACAGAACAAAATAGTCAATGACTATAACAATTTAGTATTTGACAAACCCAAAGGCCCCACCTTTGGGGACAGGAATTCACTATTTGACAAAAACTGGTGGGAAAAATTGGAAACTAGTATGGCAGAAAGTAGGCACAGACCTACATCTAACAGTGTATACCAAGATCAGGTCAAAATGGGTTCATGATCTAGATGTAAAGAATGATACTATAAACAAATTAGAAGAACATAGAATAGTTTACCTCTCCGATATGTGGAGGAGAAAGGAATTTGTGACCAAAGAACCACTAAAGATCATTATTGAATCATAAAATAGATAATTTTGACTATATTAAGTTAAAAAGTTTTTGTACAAACAAAAGTAATGCAGACAAGATTAGAGGGAAACAATAAACTGGGAAAACATTTTTACATACAAAGGATCTGATAAAGGCCTCATTTCTAAAATATATAGAGAACTGACTCAAATTTATTAATAGTTCAAGTCATTCTCCAATTGATAAATGGTCAAAGGATATGAACAATTTTCAGATGAAAAAATTGAAACTATTTGTAGCCACATGCAAAGGTGCTCAAAATCACTAGATTAGAGAAATGCAAATTAGACAACTCTGAGATATCATTACACACCTGTCAAATTGGCTAAAATGACAGGGAAAGATGATGATGAATGTTGGAGGAGATGTGAGAAAACCAGGACACTAATAATACATTGTTGATGGAACTGTGAATGGATGCAACCATTCTGAAGAGTAATTTGGAACGATGCTCAAAAGTTATCAAACTGTGCATACCCTTTGATCCAGCAGTGTTTCTACTGGGCTTATATCCCAAAGAGATTTTAAAGAAGGAAAAGGGACCCACATGTGCAAAATGTTTGTGGCAGCCCTTTTTGTAGTGGCCAGAAACTGGAAAATGAATGGATGCCCATCAATTGGAGAATGGCTGAATAAGTTATAGTATTTGAATATCATGGAATATTATTGTTCTTCAAGAAATGACCAGCAGGATGATTTCAGAGAGACCTGGAGAGACTTACATGAACTGATGTTGAGTGAAATGAGCAAAACCAGGAGATCATCATACATGGAAAACAAAATTACACGATGATCAATTCTGATGGATGTGGCTCTCTTCAACAATGAGACGATTCAAACCAGTTCCACTAGTGCAGTGATGAAGAGAGCCATCTACACCCAGGGAGAGAACCATGGGAACAAAGTATGCATAGACTACAACATAGCATTATCACTCTCTCTGTTATTTGCTTGCATTGTTTTCTTAGTTGTTTTTTTTCTTCCTTTGGATTTTTTTTTTTTTGTGCAACAAGATAACTGTATAAAGACGTATACATATATATTGGATCTAACATGTATTGAAATGCCTGCCAGCTAGGGGAGGGGATGGGAGTAAGGAGGGGAAAATTTAGAACAAAAGGTTATGCAAGGGTCAATGTTGGAAAAATTACCCAAGCATATTTTGTAAATAAAAAGTTTTAATTTAAAAAAAAAGTGACTAAAATTTCCAGACCTCTAACCCAGAAATCACTGTTAAGCATAAACATGAAGGAAGTGAAAAGTAGAAAAGTACCACATATATCAACATATTTATAGCAGCATTTTTTTGGAGGGGGTAAAAGCAAGAATTGAAATCAAGTGAGATGGCCATAGACATTAAGGACAAGCTGGGTACATAAATATAACATTATAATTGTGCCTTAAGATATTCTGAATGTAAAGACTACAGAAAGTATTTTAATTTTGTTGTTTGTTTTGTAGTAGTATATGATGATCCCCAACCCAAGTATTTAGTCTGGATCAGCCCTAGACTCATTAAAGAACCATGACTACTTCAAAAAGTTATGGCTATCTCCTCACTCTTGGGAGTTTTAGAAAAACAATGGTACATTAGACTAGATGACAATTCTTCCAAATATTCCCCAAATGTCCTCGTTTAGTGACCTGCTAAAAATCCTAAGGCTTCTTACTGCACTGTAGAAAATTCTCATATCTCTAGCATCTTCTAGCCCTTTTTCAGGAAAGCAGTACAATCCAAGAGTCCTGTACCTAATCTTCAAAATGCACTATTCCCATGTATTCTCCTTTAACTCAAGTGCTTCCATACACGATATATTCTAATTTCTTTCAGAGGCATTCAGAATTCAGAAAAAATAATGAGTTTTGAAATACATGTTGGGAAATGCCAAGGGGAAAACACTACAATAGTCTAGGGAAAATAAGAAGCCATTTCAGATCAAAAGGACCCTATTTCACTACTGAGAATTAGTTCTACACAGGTGGGTAGGGACTTATACTCACTTAATCATATCCAGAAAAAAGGTTTAGATTCAATTGAAATCGACCCACAGGGGCAAAGCACAAGGTGAGACTTAATACCAAGAACTAGAACTTCTTTGTAGACTATAGTTTGAGGCCACCGTAATTCAGTATCTCAAATTTAATCCTACTTGTTATTATGATCCAAGTTTTCTCTCAACCAAAAGGATTTCTTCCTAATGTAAGAAATTTCTTAAATTATTCAGGAAGATTTCTCTTTTTTTCCCATATACTACGCACACATGCTTTAGTTAATTAAAAGAGCCATTTTCACCAACCAGTTCAAAGTCATTTCTACACCAAGAATGGGTAAGGACTCACTTCTAGCCTTTGAAGTAAATTTTAAAATTTGTATTCTTCAAAAAGCACTTTCCTATTAGCAACAAGAAATCAAGCAATTCTAGGTGTTTCACTGATTATGAAACATAGCTCTTATTTCTGATACTTTATAAAGATGTTCCAACTTATCAACTGCAAAACCAAGTTGTGGTCCTATATTCCAAAATCTCACCAGGATAAGGAATTCATTTTTACTGTCAGTAAGGAATTTTTAGAAAGTCCCAAGGCCAGACACAGGCCAAAATAAAATTTTAGAAATGAAACCATTCTTCTCTACACACACCTGATTTGGATAAAAGTAAAAGATAGAGATAGGATCTTGGGGCTCAATAACTATGTCTCAGGCAGCTGAAAAGAATTCATTGGGGTTGGCTGATGATGTACAACAACCATGGGGTTGGCTGATGATGTACAACAACCAATCTTCTAGGATTTCAGGTTAACAGGACAAGACACATGCAGAATAATTTAATGACATACATCTAGAAAGCAAAAGCTTTTGTTATAGAATAAAATATTCTGAGGATATAAGAGGTCAGGGAGGTAAGAATGAAATGTCATTTGCATCTTTATTGCTCAATGTTAGGAGGCCATAGACAGAAAGCTAAATCCTATAGGGAGAAAGACAGAAAATATTTTTTTCTTTTTTTTATTATATATATATATATATTTTTTATAATATTATCCCTTGTATTCATTTTTCCAAATTACCCCCCCTCCCTCTATTCCCTCCCCCCGACGACAGGCAATCCCATACATTTTACATGTGTTACAATATAGTCTAGGTACAATACATGTGTGTGAATATCATTTTCTTGTTGCACAATAAACATTAGAATCCGAAAGTACATGTAACCTGGGCAGACAGGTATTAGTGCTAACAATTTACATTCCCCTCCCAGTGTTTCTTCTCTGGGTGTAGCTACCTCTGTCCATCATTGATCAACTGGAAGTGAGTTGGATCTTCTTTATGTTGAAGATTTCCACTTCCATCAGAATACATCCTCATACAGTATTGTTGTTGAAGTGTACAGTGATCTTCTGGTTCTGCTCATTTCACTCAGCATCAGTTGATTTAAGTCTCTCCAGGCCTCTCTATATTCCTCCTGCTGGTCATTTCTTACCGAGCAATAATATTCCATAACCTTCATATACCACAATTTACCCAACCATTCTCCAACTGATGGACATCCATTCAGAAAGACAGAAAATATTGTGAATCATGTTTAACCCAAACTAATACATCTAAAAGAATCCACAGCCAGTTTCAAAAAAAACAAAAAAAAAAAAACACCTTCATAAAGAGAACTTGGAGATGGGAAGAGCTAAAATGATGAAGAGTTGATAGGACGTGGCCAGAAGTCTTCCTGGCTTCTCCCATTAGATCAAGCTTCTGAAGGGATTTTGGAGCAAGAGTCCACAAACATTCAGAGTGTAATAATTTTCCAGCTCAAGATATCTTGGAAGGACTTCAGGAAAGGTCTGTCTCAATTGGGCAAGGGGAAATGCAGCCCAGAGCAAGTAAAGGGAAGGGAGGCCCAGTGCTAGGAATCTAACAGAAGACTCTTAAGTCAAAAATACAGCAGTATTGGCTATTCTTGTCCTGGTTCAGAAGACCAGTCGATTAGCAGACCACCTGTGAGATCTCCAATGCAATTACAGAAGGCAAATTGTCAAGTCCTTGAACTCTAGCTTGACAGGTTCTCGGCCAGGTTACTCAGCGCAGAGGGGAAGCCTGCAGCACCAGCACCAGCACAGTTAAATGAGAAGTTTCTGTCACCCTTCCAGAGGAAGCTCAGGACAATCAGGAGATTGTCCTAGAAACAGATCTAAACCTTTAAAAATGAGCAAGAAAAAAAAAAAGCAAAAAGAGTTCTGACCATTGAGAGCTATTATGGAGAAAGAGAAGATCAGAACATGAACCCAGAAGAGTATAGCAAGGCAATATGCCTTCAGATGACACCTCAAAGGGGATATGAAGTGGTCTCCTGTTCAAAAGGCTCTCTTGGAAGACTTCACAAAGAATTTTTAAAAAGAAAAGAAATATGGGGGAAATGAGAGCTTTACAGGAAGAGTTATTAAAAGTTTTGGGGGAAAAGCCAAAAGATTGGAAAAGGAAGTACAGAAATTGAAGAAAACTCCTTAAAAAAAAAATTGGCGACATGGGGAAAAAATAACAAAGAAAACAACCTCTTAAAAAGTAAATTTGGCGAAATGGAGAAAAAAAAAAAACTCCTTAAAAAACAGAACTGGCAATGTGGGGGGAAAAAAATCACTGAACAAAACAACTCCTTTAAAAGTATAATTGGCCACATGCAAAAAGAAGCAAAAAAGCTAATTGAAAAAAATAATTCATCAAAAATTAGAATTGGATTGCTCAGTAATGAACAGAAGCAGCTACACCCAGGGAAAGAACACTGGGAAATAAGTATGGACCACAACATAGCATTTACACTCTCTGTTATTGTTTGCTTCCATTTTTGTTTTTCTTGCCAGGTTATTTTTACCTTCTTTCTAAATCCAATTTTTCTTGTATAGCAAGATAACTGTATAAATATATATACATATATTGTACTTAACATGTATGGGACTATCTGCCATCTAGGGGAAAGGGTGGAGGGAAGAAGGAGAAAAGCTTGAACAAGTTTATGCAAGGGTCAATGTTGAAAAATTACCCATGCATATGTTTTGTCAATAAAAAGCTACAATAATAAAAAAATTAGAATTGGACAAATGGAAGTGAATGACCCAATGAGACATCAAGAATTAGTCAAAAAAAATTTCTTAAATGAAAATAGGAGAAAATGTAAAATACCTCATTGGAAAAACAGACACAATCTAAGAATTTTTGGCCTACCTGAAAGCCAAGATGAAAAAAAAAACAAGCTTGGATAACAACTTTCAAAAAAATCATCAAGGAAAACTGCCCTGATAGCCTAAAGCCAGAGGATAAAATAATTATCGAAAGAATCCACCAATCACCTCCTGAAAAGAGATCCCAAAATGAAAGCTCCAAGGAATATTGTAGCTAAATTCCAGAATTACCATATCAAGGAGAAAATACTGCAAGCAGCCAGAAATAAATAATTCAAATATCAAGGAGCCATAATCAAGATTACCAAAGCCTTAGCAATTTTCACATTAAAGGATTGAAGGGCCTAGAATATGATATTCAATGAAATAAGGGATTTTCAATTATTTCTAGTGAAAAGACCAGAACTGAACAGAAAATATGATCTCCAAGACTCAAGAGAAGCATGAAAAGGTAAATAGAAGGAAAAAAAAAACCTTTTTTTTTTTAAAGATTAATTAAAATATTTATATTCCTACATGGGAAGATAATGTGTAACTTTTGAGAATTGTATAGTTGTCAGGTCAGTTAGATGGGGTATACTTAGAGAGGGTAGGTATAAGTTTGACTTTTTTTTTTTTAATTAATTTTATAATTATACATTTTTTTGACAGTACATATGCATGAGTAATTTTTTTATAACATTATCCCTTGTATTTATTTTTCCAGATTTTCCCCTCCCTCCCTCTACTCCCTCCCCTAGATGACAGGCAATCCCATACATTTTGCATGTGTTACAGTATAATCTAGATATAATATATGTGTGTAAATCCAATTTTCTTGTGGCACGTTAAATATTGGATTCCGAGAGGGTAGGTATAAGTTGACTTTAATGTGATGATATAAAAGGGAGGTAAAATGGGGTAAATTACATCACATGAAGAGGCACAAAAATATTACAGTTGAGGGAAACAAGGGAGAGGATAAGCATTATTTGAACCTTACTTTTACCAAATTTGGCTCAAAGAGGGAATAACATACATCCTTAGTTATTATAGAAATTTCTCTCATATATATGGAAATAGGAGGCAAAAGGAAAAGGGGAAGCTAATAGAAGGGAGGGAAGAAAGAAAGAACAACTTTCCAACACATGACACACCATTTCCTACACACGATAAATATAAAAAATGTCTGAGATGAGGTGAAACTCCCTACTTTTTTTTTGGTTTCTGTGGAATGTAAGAAACCTGTATTTCAAGTGGCCTCCCTTCAATCATTTGGGGTTTATGTCTGTTTTATAAATCACATGGATGAAGAGCAAGATTTTACAAACTGCTTTGCTTTAAGAAGCATCAAATTTGAGCAACAACAAAAAAAAGAGCAATAATCTCCCTTATTTTCAGAAGCTTACAAAGACATTATAATCTTCAGTAACCCAAAACAGTTGATTTGTTTCTCAGAGACTCTTTCAACACTTTAAATACAACCTTTCCAGAATTAACAGAATAGTTTCCAATAGATAAAGGCTTATACATATGAAACCTTGCTATTATAATGCCTGTGTTGGCTATTGGGTTTCCATATCCTACAGAGTTGTACATATACAGTGATATGTTTAATGTTACTGCTCTTTACTTATTATGCATGCTACCAACATATTTTCTGCATATAGAAAGAAGAGTTAAGAATCTTTTCTGAAATTTATAAATAGATTCAGGAAATCCTTAGAGAATGAATAAATTACAAACCAGTTTCTGACCAAGACCTGGATTCTAGCTAAATCTCTCCTTTCCTACAAATTCAGCTTTTCAGTCCACCTGCTTTTTTTCTTACTCTAGTACCTTTGGAAATATTTCTTCTTTAAATTCTTAAGTATATATTTATTATACTCCAAACTGCAGACTGAGTGTGATGTCAAGGATTAGTTATGATCAACAAAAGTTACTGAGAATTAAGGAACAGTGATCTGATGGGAAAAAATTGAAATCTTAAAAAAAAAAAAGTCCCTTGTTTGTTTCTTAGGTACTGACAGTGAACAAAATAGTCATCTTGTAGCATTTCATTTTCTCTTGTTTCCATCCTCAATGCCTCAATGCCTAGCATGTAATAATTGAAACTTAGTAAGATTAGATGCAGGAAACATGATTTAGAGGTACACCTGGCATTTCATCATTTCTCATAATCATCAGCAACCATTACCTAGGGTCCAATGAGTACATTTTATGGTAAAGAGGAGAGAGGTAAATGATTAGTTACTAGGATTTAGACTTTGTCCTTTGTATATACAAGTCATATTCAGATACCTATTTTTCCTACAGCTATCATTCTAATAATACATTTGTTTGAAAGACTATTCTATTTTCTTATAATGTTTAATGTTAAGATCACTCAATTTTACCTGCCCCTTTTCTCCTATACTCAAATTTACTTGTCCCTTTTCGGCTATAGACTCACCATTGTCAGAATCTCCTGATACCTACTTTCCTTTTATGAGAGTTCTTATTTACCCTGACATGAATATGCTTTCTCTATTTTCTTTCAAAGAACTATTCAAAATACTAACTTAATTGTGTTTATTATTTTCTAGAATTATTTCACAAAATAATGCACAGTATTTAGGAAGTCACAAACATATATTTACAAGTTAAAACAGCATTTTTAATTGAATCAATCAAAATAATCAAATCAAGCTATATTCAGGGCTGGTAATTACTGGGCTCTACTTCTACATCAACAACCGACTGCCCCACAAGAATTCAGACTCAACATGTTCAAAATGTTGCGTTATCTTTCCCCCAAAGTCTAATCTCTCTTCTTTATTTTTCTGTCTCTGTAAATAGCCCTACCAATGCTTTAAATCCCAATCAGTTGCCAAGTTCTACTGCCACAATTCTTCTCACTTCTGTTCCCTTTTCTCTACTTAGCCACCATCCTAGTTCAGGCCCCAAACAGCAAAGTCTTGCCTACACTACTGTAAGAGCCTCCTAACTGATCTCCCTCCTTCAAGCCTCTCCCTCTCCAAGCCAGAATTCTGACAGAATGAAATTCTTAAGTACAGACCTGCTCAAAAGGATTCAAAGGTTCCTGTAGTCTCCATGATAAGCTATAAACGCCTTTGTTTGCCATTTAAAATCCTCCCTAGTTTGGCTCTAGCCCATCTTTTCAGTCTTGTAACACAAGACTCCCTTTCCCAAATTACAGCTTAACTGATGTTACTCATAGGCAATATTCTATATCTGAGACCAACCTGAGCTTCAGTTTTCTCTCCTGTAAAAACTCACACTGCCTATATACAAGGTTGTTGAAAGCACCTGAAAAATTTAAAAGCTGCAGAAATATGAATTGTTATTATAATTTATCTTATTTTCAAGAAAAATTTCATAAATCATCTTCTTTAAATAAAGTTAAAGAGCCACTAGGTGGCGCAATGGACATATTGGTCATGAAGTTATTTTTTATCATCAGTAAATATTTGATTTATATAAGCTAGTATAGTAGCTTGAATATAGCAAGTACTTTAAAAAAGTTTATTCTCTCTCATAGATACGTTGTCACCAATAACATGTTTCTTAAATTCAACTTGTTGGCAAACCTTTATTTAAAAAAATAATCATTAGTCCTATACTAAGAGATCCCTAAGATGTATAAGTCTAAGAGAAATTGGACAAAATAAATATATACCAAGTAAAGTCTACAAAGTACAAATCCTACATGGACAAGAATTGTCACAGGACAAAGTACACTAAATCAAAGCTCTGATGCCTTCAGTAAATCAATCAACAACCATTTATTGACTGTGATTATTATGTGCTCAGAACATATTATGTTCTGAGGTAGTAAATATTTGTTCTGGGTAATAAACAGAATCCTGAACTGGAGTCAGAAATAACTGCATTCAAATTACAATCTGACATTTTCTAAATGAACATAGGGCAAATTACTTAATTTTAATGAATTTCAATAAATTCTTTAAGACTTATCTTGGGCAGCTGATTAGCACAGTGGACAGAGCACTAGACTTGGAGTCAGGAAGAGTTCACTTCAAATCCTGCCTTGGATAATGACTAGCTGCCTCAGTTTCCTCACTTATAAAATGGGGATAATAGTAGCACCTATCCTTCAGGGTAACTGTGAGAATCAAGTGAAAAATATAATACACATTTTAAGGTGCTATACATGTTAGTTATTATTATTATCTACTGAATAATAAATGATTTTCTATTGCTGTATGTGGAACTCCCATAATTACAAATTTATACATTACTGATGATGTACCCAAGACTATAATAGAGACTATAATAAATTTATGTATAAAAACATGGTACAGTCAAATCTTTACTTTCTATGGGCAAATATTAGAATTAATAGTAAAATTCCCAATTTTTTTTCTTTTCAATTCATCTGGTATGCAGAAAGAGATTTAGCTAGTAAGTAAATGTGGCATTCTACCTGGATATCCATCGTCACTTGGGGGCTCATTATAATTAGACAGAGGAACAAATTCCTTATTTTCAAGCATATACTTCTTGGCAATGGGTAGGGACAGCAGCCTGATATGATGGATCAGAGAGCGCCAGGTGTGAGCCCCAGAGAGCACTGGTTCAGGTGGTAAAGGGCTATAGGGCTGAATCACAAAGTAGGCAGTAAGCAGGGTTAATCCCAGCGTGATCAGGACCTAAAAGGAAAAACAAACAAACAAACAAAAAAACCACACCATAATTATTGATATAGCATCTTAAACAAATATCTTATTTAGAGAGGTTTATATTCAGAATATAATCAACTATCATAGATAACTCATTCATTTGGGGAACAGTAGTAATTATTTAATTCTTGCCAAACAATGTTTTGAAACAAGGACTTTACAACCAATGTCCCCATGATCCCGCCCATGAAGTTCTCCCCAAGTCCCAAGAAAAAATACCTAATAAGACTAGAGGTCATCTTCAACAAGTAGATTATCAATTGTTAATAGGAAGGATAAATTTAAATCAGCCCTGAAAAGCCTTTTTTTTTTTAATTAACTATTGAATATTTCATTTTAAGGTTTGATTCTGGAAAAATTTGTATCACTTTTTGCAAGAAGCTCCAGCTAATAATCAAAAACATAAAGCTTTTAACTATGTCTCTAAACAAAGCATTCAGACTTACTAACAAAAGTAAGCTCCAATTTATCCAAGGAGGTTGGATAAGTGACTTATGCTAAGTCACCCAAAGTCAGTCAGCAATAGTATGGTAAAGTATTTAAAGAGAAGAATTTATGCTCTTTCTATAATACTTCCAAGTTTGAACATAATTTTACCTTGTAAGCAACCATGAGCAGAGGATGTCGGGGTGGTCCCCTCTGAGGTTCATTCTTCTCTAGCAGCTGTTTGATAAACTTTTCAATTGCCTTCTCTGACATTCCACACTGATGTCCTGTCTGCCTCACTAAGTCGATGGTCTCTGAAAGTTTATCATAGATGCTGAGCTCATTGGCAGCAAGATCCATGTCTTCCAATATAAAATCCCTACAACACAAAACCAATTTTTTAAAAAAAATGTTTTCTAGATGTTGTTTATGCTGGACTGTCTTTTTAAAAATTCGGTGATACTCATTAAATACAAATACTTCCCAACAGACAAATTCCCCTACAAAGTACATTCTGCAGTTAATGGCATAATTGCAACTGATAGTTAGCCATGTCACTTTCCACATATGTATAAAGTGTATCTCAATTGCTAAGGGAAAGGAAGATATGCTTGGATTTTGATAATGTGCTACCAACACTGTCTTTGGTAGTTGATCTTAATTTTGTAGCCCCTTAATTTTAATTTTTATTTGCACAGTGATTTGCACAGTTATTACATATATATTTTGGCTCTGCTTTCACTCTGGATCACTTCATACAAATCTCATGTTTCTATGAATTCTGAGTTATCATACAAGCTCAATAATATTTTGCTATCCTATATGCCATGTTTGTCCATTATATATATATTTTAATGATGGGATCTCTGGATCAAAGGATATGAACAAGTTAGCAACTTTTCTTGACTATCACCAATTTTTTTTTTTTTTTTTACCATTATAGTTGAATCAATTCAAAGTTTCAAGTCTCTGCTTTCAAGGAGTCTCAGTCTAATGGAAGAGATAATATGTAAACATCTATGTACAAATACAACATATAACAGATAAACTGAAGATAATCAGCACAGGGAAGATACTAGCATTAAGGGATAATGGAAAATAAGGGGAGATTTTAGCCGGGATTTGAAGCCAGGGAGGCCAGGAGATAGAGATGAGGAGTAAGAAGATTCCAGGTATGGAGCAGAATTAAATGAAATACTCAGAATAGAGAGAAATGTTTTGCACCAGGAACAAATATAAAGGAATCCGTGGACTGTAAATTATGTGTAAAATAGTATATACACATAAGGTTAAAACTAAATGATTTCAAACTGTGCATATCCTTTGATCCATCCGTTTCTCTACTGGGACTGTATCCCAGAGATCATTAAAAAGGGAAAAGGAGCCATATGTGCAAAAATGTTTGGAGCAGCCCTTTTTTTAATGGTAAGGAACTAGAAACTAAGTAGAAACCCGTCAGTTGAGGAATGGCTGAATAAGTTATGATATATGAATGTTATAGAATATTATTGTTCTGTAAGAAGCGATTAATAGGCTGACTTCAGAAAGGCCTGGAGAGACTTACATGAACTGATGCTAAGTGAAGTGAGTAGAACCAAGAGAATATTATACATAGCAACAAGATTATGTGATCATCAACTGTGATGGACAGGGTTCTTTTCAACAAATGAGATGATTCAGGCCAATTCTAATAGATTTGTGATGGAAAGAACCATCTGCAACCAGAGAGAGGACCATGGGGACTGCATGTGGATCACAACATAGTATTTTCACCTTTTTTGTTGTTTGCTTGCTTGTTTTTTTCTTTCTCATTTTTTCCCCTTTTGATGTGATTTTTCTTTTACAGCATGAAAAATGTGGAAATATGTTTAGGAAAACTGCACATGTTTAACCTATATTGGATTACTTGCTATAAAGCTATATTGGAGGAAGTAGGAGGGAAGAGAGGGAAAAGAATTTGAAACCCAAGGTTCTGCAAAGGTGAATGTTGAAAACTATCTCTGCATATATTTTGAAAAATAAAAAGCTATTAGTATAAAAAATGAGATTAAAAAAAAACTAGATGACTTCTAAGTTTTCTTCCAGCTCTATTAATCTATTAATCTGTTCAAAAGTAAACTAATTAATGTGGAGAATGCTTTTGAGTAACTGGTATGATTATTTAGCTCCATATTGAAGGATCCATAAGATTGAGAAGTCATGGTAGTTCTATAAAATAGCAAGTCCTACATGGTAAAGAATAGTCACAGGACAGTTCCTTTTGAATCTTGTCATATGTTTCTCCCAATAATAGAAGAAAAAATGATTATTAATACTAAAGATAAAACTGATTAAAACACTGTATTCAGACACACATTGAGAGAGGAATATTACACAAACTTATGGCTGGTGGTACTTTCAGGTTACATTCCTCAGACTTTTCCGCAAACATGACTTCTAAATATAAGAGGGCACTTTGTACTTTTCTAAGTTAAAGAAGAGAAGTTAGGAAGGAGTAAGTAGGGGTTGCTTTGGGATAGGGTCCCTTTTCTCCAAAAAATAGAACATCATATAAACAAGCACGGTAACTTTGAAAGCTACCTCACTTTCACATACACTCTCATCCTACAATATAAATGAAAAAGCTCATTTCATTTGGTGTGTTCATTAAAAAAATAAAAAATAAAAAAAAATAACACTTAAAAGATCATAGATCTAACATTTCTAGTAAATTGATTTCATCTGCCTTTACATAGTAGCAATTTCAAAATATCATTTCATAGCAGAGTAAGAAGCAAAAAAATCTGAAGTGTTAGGATACATAAATACAGTTAATATAACACTATTTTTATATTGGAAATACAAAAGTCTAAAAATGAAATTTTCCTTTCTACAAATGAAAGTGATTTTCACATTTACCACTATCCAGAATGCAAAACTGTTATATACTACTTAGAAAACAGCTACATAAGTTATGCCTGAAAATATATGAATGTAAAAGAAACTATTATAAAAACAACATGAAGAATTCAGTCATATGACAAAAATGATCTAGGGGAAAAAAACAAACAGAACCAGAAGAATAAGTGTAATAACAACCTTACAAATCAAGATACCTATAACAACCACAAAACTTTATTAACTGCACAAAAAATTAAGATGGGTTTTCAAAAACAAGCAGATCATTACTATCTTGTTAAAGGTAAAATATTTATATTTTGTTTTCTGTTTAGCAGTCTGCAAACCACAGACAATTTGGGTTACATCATTTCTAATACCTTTTGGGTTTCCTATCTCAATATATATTTCTGTTGAATTGAAATAACCCTTATTTTGAAGGGAAGAAGAGGAGATTGGGAGAGGACTGTTATTCTCTTCATTTTCTTGGTTTTATGCCAAGACATACTAGGATAAATATCTCCTAAGAGATACTATTTAATAAACTAACCAAGAAAATGCTTTACATTTATATAATTTTCATCCAAAAATACTTTATAGCAACTTGAAATAGTAAATTTATATGAGCATATTAGCAAGCTGTTACAACCATTAGGGTAGAAACTATTTCCAGTTTGGTAGTAGCAAATAAGAGGCTTAATAAGTGAGATATTTACTTTCCCATGTGCTTTATGAAATCTGAAAGTTCACAAATAAACAGCATATTAACTTTTATGGGTAATAAGCTAAGTAACATGCAATCTAGAAATTTAGGGAATTTTGCCACACTGGGAAAGCAAGCAAAAGGGAGGGAATACACTAATAAAAAAAGAGAAGGCCCCCCCCCTCAAACTCTTTGAAACTACAGGAATTGAGCAAATGGTTCAGATGGGGCACAAAAGTAATCACAGGTCTGACAAACCACACCTCTAGTTTTCATTTTAAAGTTCAGAAATGAATGGTATTCTTTGATTTAAAATGGAATATATAAATATATCCATCCTGATAATCTCAATTTCTTTTTCTTTTCTTTTTTTTCCCTGAGATAATTGGGATTAAGTGACTTGCCCAGGGTCACACAGCTAGGAAATGTTAAGTGGTCTGAGGGGAGATTTGAATTGAGATCCTCCTGACTTCAGGGTTAGTGTTCTATCCACTGCACCATCTACAGCCCAGAATAATCTCAATTTCTAACACTGATAAGCTTGACTCTGACTATTCACATTATAAAAGAATACATATATATATATATATATAATTAAGTATCTGTTTACACCTTAAAAACTATTCAAGAGGAAAAAAATTAAAGTATGCTTATACTTTATATATATATATATAAAATCTATACCTATATATTTATATAATCTATATCTACATATTTATATTTAATAAATAACTTATTTTCACACACACACACACACACACACACACACACACACACACACACACACACTCACTCTCTCTCTCTCCATTTCTGGCTTCACCATAAACTTTAATATTTATAATTAGTGCATTAGCCTGAGAATCAAAAAAACTAAACTTGTAACTCCAGCTCTGGAATGATTAGCTATGGAATACAGAAACATGGAGGATTTTTTTTTTCCCCTCTTAGGGCAAAAGAATTCTGTTAGTTGATGGGAGAGGGGAAGGACGGTACAGGATATAAGAAGGAAGGGTAGTTTTCAGAACTGCCTGACCATAGGTGTTATTATTGTGGCCCCACTCCCTTCTCCACATTGACTCTTGGTGCAGAGTCCTGAAAAAGTCCAAGAAAAGTCACCTAGTACACAAATTTTCAGTGACATTTGTGCTAAAAAAAAAAAAAAATCTAGAGGAACTTTTACTCTGCTGTAAAATATAATGGACACAAAATATCAGGAGAAACATGAAAAGACAAAAAATGAAGCCATATAACAATACATATATAATGACAACAACAAAGTAATTAAAGATAAAGTTCAAGTTGAAAACTCAAGTTTTCAAGCTCATTGAAAACTCAAGTCAAATACAACAGACAATGCTGGCACCTCATTATCAAGTACAAAGCAATTCTTATGGTCTCTTAGCAAGTGATAAACTACAATTTTAAGGAATGGCAACTACAAGCCCAGCATTAAACAATTTTACCTAATTTTATGTGTTGGGAGGATGGGGGAGAGGTTTTTTGGGAAGAGTCTTGTGTCAAAACAAATTATATCAAGAAATTAATTTTAAAATAAAAAATTTAAATTAAAAGTAAAGTAAAAACTAATAATGTATTAGATAAGTTTTAATTTCTTAACTTTATAACTAATAACAATATTTAATATTAACTCAGAAATTTTTTTAAAAAGCACAGACAAGTGTTTTTGGCAATAGTCAACCAGTCAGAATTATTTTTACTAATTAAAAACAATGAAATAAATATAAGGCTAGAAAAAACAGAAAATTAAGAATTTGCAAGAGAATTGTAGGGGCAAACACAACCACGATTGTTAACAATCCCCTGCCTGCATTCTATAGGAGGCATCCAATATGTAAACAGATTATGATATATATATATTGTTCCAAAAATCTCAGTGCAGTTTTAAGCTTTAACAGTACTAAGACCTTTGGAATATCCTACGCATAATTATTTGAAACAAAAAAGTGATTAGATGCCCATCAATTGAGGAATGGCTGAGTAAATTATAGTATATGAAAGTAATTGAATATTATTGTTCTAAAAAAATTGATGAAAAGGGGGCAGCTAGGTGGTGCAGTGGATAGAACACCAGCTTTGAATTCAGGAGGACCTGAGTTCAAATCTGGTCTCAGACACATAATACTTCCTAGCTGTGTGACCCTGGGCAAGTCACTTAACCTCAGCCTTAAAAAAAAAAAAAGAAAAGAAAAAAAAAGAAAGAAAAAAAATTGATGAAAAGGCTGATTTTGAAAGGCCTGAAAAGATTTACAAGAACTGATACTGAACAAAACAAGCAGAATCAGGAAAATGCTATTCATAGCAACAGCAAGTTTGTGCAACCATCAACTATAACAGACATGCCTCTTAGTAGTTCAGTAATCCAAGACAATCCCAATAAACTTTGGATGGAAACACTACCATCCACATGCAGAGACAGAACTATGAAAATTAAATGTAAAACAACACAGGTTACATTCACCTTTTCCCCCTTTTTCTTCTTTTTTTCCTTCTATCATGGTTGTTCCCTTTTATTCTCTTATTTTTCTCTCATAACATGATTCATAAGGAAATATATATCTTTAAAAAATTAATGCATATGTATACCAAAAAAAACTTTTTAATATAACTGAGGAAAATAAAAATTAAAAAAAAAAGAAAGAAAAAAGTGCACTAATAAATGGGGGTGGAGAGTGGGAAACAGTTTAGGACTTGGGAGCATATCAATTAAGCTTGAAGGAGGTCAGGGGTTCAAAGAAGCAATGATAAGAAGTACACATTATAAGGATAGAAATTTGGGGGTGGGAATAATTAGTCTCTTAACTTCCCATACCTGAAATGTACTTTTACCCAGATGCAGGGGATAAAGAGAATGTCAGATGGAGAAATGCTGAGGTAGATCATGGAATATTTATTGGAATATGGAATATTCTGAAAAAATAGGCTAGAATGATTAAATTGAGGTTGATTTGAAGGGAAATAGAAATCAAGAAAAAGAAGATTTAGGGGGAGATAATCTTAAATTCTCTTTCACTTTAAAAAAAATTTTTTTGGAGGCTGAGGCAATTGGGTTAAGTGACTTGCCCAGGGTCACACAGCTAGGAAGTGTTAAGGGTCTGAGACCAGATTTGAACTAAGGTCCTCCTGATTTCAGGGCTGGTGCTCTATCCAGTGTGCCACCTAGCTGCTCCTCCCTAAGTTCTCTCTTTAACATGTTAAATTTAAAGTATCTAAAGAAATACAAGTGGAGATGAATTGTACATAATTGGTAATGCAGGTGTAGAGTTCAGGGGAGATGAGGGCCGGTTAGATATGAGATTTATCTGTTCCGAATCAGTTGAAGTTGATGAGTTGAGAAGTATACTTAGGAGGCAGCAAGGAGAGCAGTTAAGTCTCTAAATTTGGAGTTAGTAGGGCTTGTATTCACATCCTAGACATTTACTGGGTGAGAAGAGGGCTAAAAGATTTAACATCTCAGTATTCATTTATTTATGTGTTAAAATTAATCTAAGTGGCCTTCCCAAGTCCCTTCCAATTCTAAACTTTACACTTAAAACAAGGGAAGATGACTTATGACATAGCCTTGGGACACACATAAAAGAGATGGGATGTAGAAGATGATAAAGTATAACAGACACAAAATAGACTAGGAAAAACTACCAAATCAGAGAAAAGTAAAGTCATGAGAACCCGGAGGATTCAGAGTTTATTAACTATTTATTAACAACCATATCAAAGTGATAAGAAGCACTAATAAGATGTTTTGGTTTTTCATCTCAAACTTTGCAAATTGGCAGAGTTTACAAAATACAGGATTACTTGATGCTAGAGTTTGTAGAAAGAAAGTCCCATTCTTCCACTGCTGGTGGAACCATAAATTAGTATAAATCACTCTGGAAAGCAAAATGGAATTATGCAAATTGTGCAAGCTAATATGCCCAGACATAGAACTCAAGAGATTATAGTGCTAAGAGCACATCCTCACTGATTGCTGAGAACAAGAAAAGTTCCATATACAATAAAATATTTATAATAGCACTTTTTATGGTAGTAAAAAAACAGGAAACAAAACCAGAAATCATTCCCAAGTCAATGGACATCAAACTATAGTACATGAATGTAATGGGTTATTACTGGGTTATAAGAAATAATATAATTAATATAGAGAGATTCACAGAAAAGACTATCACAAATGGCTGCTGTCAGGAAAGCAGAGCCAAGAAAACAGTACACATAGTGACTACCAAATGTAAATCAGTGTTGTAAAAATTATAAAAGACAAGCTTGACCCCAAAGAGAAATGAAGATACCTCTTCCCCATTCTTTGCAGAAGAGGGAGATGCCATCCAGTAGCAAGGAATACTACAATAATGTCAGATTTTAAAAATGTATTAAATTAGCTTTGCTGAATTTCTTTAAAAAAAAAATCATTATAAGGGACACCTCCTGAATGGGGAAGAGGAAGAAGAAATTAGATGGGTGTAAAAACAAAAGATATGAACAAAAATCTATTATTAAAAAAAAAAAGTTTTCCAGATGCTCCAAGTCATTATTAATCAGAGAAATGCAAATTAAGACAACTCCGAGATACCTTTACACACGTCATATTGGCTAGAATGACAGGGAAAGATAATGTAGAATGTTAGAGGGATGAGGGAAAACAGGGACACTGATACATTGTTGGTGGACCTATGAATGCATCCAGCCATTCTGGAGAGCAATTTGGAACTATGCTCAAAAACTTATCAAACTGTGCATACCCTTTGATCCTGCAGTGTTACTACTGGGCTTATATCCCAAAGAGATCTTAAAGAAGGGAAAGAGACCTGTATGTGCCAAAATGTTTGTGGCAGTCCTCTTTGTAATGGCCAGAAACTGGAAACTAAGTGGATACCCATCAATTGTGTAATGACTGAACAAATTGTGGTATATGAATGTTATGGAATATTATTGTTCTGTAAGAAATGATCAGCAGGATGATTTCAGAAAGGCCTGGAGAGACTTACATGAACTGATGCTGAGTGAAATGAGCAGAACCAGGAGATCATTATATACTTTAACAACAATACTCTATGATGATCAATTCTGATGATGTGGCCATTTCAACAATGAGATGAACCAAATCAGTTCCAATAGAGCAGTAATGAATTGAACCAGCTACACCCAGAGAAAGAACTCTGGGAGATGACTATGAACCACTACATAGAATTCACAATCCCTCTAATTTTGTCCGCCTGCATTTTGGATTTTCTTCATAGGCTAATTGTACACTGTTTCAAAGTCCAATTCTTTTTGTACAGCAAAACAACTGTTTGGACATGTATACATATATTGTATTTAATTTATACTCTAACATATTTAACATTTATTGGTCGACCTGCCATGGGGGGGAGGGGAAGGAGGGGAAAAATTGGAACAAAAAGTTTGACAATTGACAATGTTGTAAAATTACCAATGCATATATCTGGTAAATAAAAACTATTACAATAAAATAAAATTTATTAAAAAAAAAAAGTTTTCCAGAAGAGAATGGCAAAGTGTCAGACACTTTTTAGTTCATGAAGCCATAAAAACAACTATTGGTCTATTAAATTGTGATCTAAGTTCTTTGAACCTACTATGGGGGTCCCACCCAGTATATTTGGTGCTCTGTCTAGATTTCTTGACATTGCATGGATACCAACAGGTTTTATGGGCTTTCCACCTCTCTCATTAATTCACTTAAAATATTTGAGATTTGCCTAGAACCCTGAGTGATTGATTTGTCCAGGGTCCCGCAACTAGAGGATAAGTCAGAGGACAGAAAGCAGATTTACAACTGTCTGGATGACAGAAAAATATTTTACGTAATTTATGGATTCAAGTTAACCTGGAAGTGGTTTCTGTTCAGATCACCAAATTTAATCAATAACTTTGTAGAGATACCAATGGCATTACTGACAGCAGTGAATTGAATCTTGAACTACTTAGTAATATTCAACCAGTGCCCAGTATCCAAAAAAAGGGAGGTCAGTTCCTATATTCTGCAACAGCCATATCACAGAATAACAAAGTATTATGTTTAGTTCTGGGGTACCAGATTAAACAACAATGAGACACAGAACTAGGTTCAGAAAAGGGCAATCAAGACATTAAAGAGACTCAAAATTCTGTGATATGAGAGAGAAGACTAAGAGCAGATATGATCAATGTTGTTAAATATCTGAAAGATTATCAAGTGGGGAAAAAAGAATTAGACTTCTGTGAGATGCCTGAAGACAAAACTAGGATATAAATTGAAGGAAGGCAGATTTTAGCTTAGAATAGAGATAATACACTGAATAGAAATGGAATCATAATGGCTTTTTTTTTTTTTTTTTTTTTTTTAAATACAGTGAATTCTATATGGATGTTCAAATGAACTCTACTTCATGGAGGCTCTGTAGTCCTTTGTTGGGACATATGAAGATTTTAGAAAAATTGTACTAAGTAACTTCTAAAATCTCTCTCAATCCTTGTGTGAGCTGAGGAGGCATTATGATTCAAAAGAAAGGGTGCTCTCTTTGGAAGTCAGAAAAGATTTTATCTTTGATCTGGGATATATAACTCTGGACAAGACACTTAACCTTACATTATACTCTGTAAAATGAAGATTATACTTTTCCTCCCTGTTTCATAAGGAAGTGGTGAGGAAAATGTTTTATAAATATTGAAGCCTCTTAGAAATATAAACTACTGTTATTCTGTGAATATAGCAAATATGTTTTTCTTCTGCCATTTACGACCTTTATTATAATCTTGAGATGGCATCTTTAACCCTAATTTAATTTTAATCCTTCTACTAAAGAATCAGGAAGAGCTGAGTTCAAATCCTCTGTCACATACTGGCTGTGTGATTGCTGAAGCAGCATCACACTGTCAGTGCTCCAGTTAATTCTCTCAAAACCCTCCATTATAGAACAGATATAGACTCTGCTTTGGTACAGGAAATTCCTTTTATAAGAAATCCAAATACTGATGAAATCACAGATTCATAAAAAAAAAAAATCATTACCTAAACTTAATGAAGGAAGATGTTATTCTACCATTAATATCAATATTCAATGTGTTCAGAGGCAAGTATAGTTTATAAAAGACAAACTAAGAACCAGAAGACAATGGTTCAGATTCTGGCTCTACCAGAGAGACCTTAGGAAAGGCACCTTTCTGGTTTAGTTTGCTTAGCAAAAATGAAGAGATTGGAATAGATGATTTCCAAAACATCCTATATCTAGAAATCCATGATCCTGTGATATCACACTTAAAAGACAACTCTAATAGGACTTAAAACGATACAATATTTCACAGTAATCTTTCCATAAAATAAAAATAATGCAATCAAAAGCAAGGAAATATAATATTGTAGAAAGAGAACTAGATTTGGAGC
This sequence comes from Sminthopsis crassicaudata, assembly GCF_048593235.1. Taxonomy (NCBI): domain Eukaryota; kingdom Metazoa; phylum Chordata; class Mammalia; order Dasyuromorphia; family Dasyuridae; genus Sminthopsis; species Sminthopsis crassicaudata. The sequence goes on from NC_133620.1 coordinate 285,542,492, forward strand.
TAGAGGACCAACACCCAAATCTTAATTCTCCTAAGAATATGACCTCATACTTAACTCCACTAGACCTCAGTTATCTGTAAAATATGGGAGGACTAAAACAAGGATTCTAACAAATAAAGCAATTGGGTTTTTTTTTAATATTCTGATAATTGTATTTAATAAAATTGCTTTTCTTTGTGATCTCATCTATTTTCTGTATTTAAAAACATTATTCTGAGGGACCCATAGGAGGACCATGATCTCCCCCAAAAGATGAAGAATTCCTGGCCTACATTATCTCTAAGATCTGTTGCTGTTCTAAATCTTATGATATATGCTCACAGACATCTTAAACTTCAGATAAAAATGTCTTGCATTTTGACAGTGCAGGACTTAAGGCCAAAATTTCAGTAATGTGACTAAACTTTTTAAATAAGTATTCCAGATTCTTTAACCTTTCTAACTGTATTTCATCTGTAGCCGTTTTTCATTTGTCTATTTCCAAATTACTTAAGTTCCCTGGTCTCCTTTTCATTATAGCATAATGTGGCTAAGCAAAAAAGTGGCCTAAAGGCCAGAAAGACCTTTATCCACATTCTACTTCTGACACATGCTGGCTGTGTAACCCTGGACTGTGATTGGAAGGAGAAGTACAGACTTACAAAGGAAATTTTCTTCATCCGGGAATTTTCTATACCAAAGAAAGCAGAGATCCAGACCCTTTCCCTCTCCCTAATTGAAAACACATAAGGCATGAAAAAAATGGAAACTTTCCCCAATCATTCATAATCCAGCTAATGGATTGTATTATACTTGTTCTAATTCTTTTCCGTTCTAATTTTAAGTTATCAGTGTTGCCCTTAAAGGGAACTAGAATATCAAACTGTTTATACTCAGAGAAATGCTACTCTGAGATTCTAGTGAGTTTTAAGAAACCGTGCCAGTGACCCCCAAACTCTGCAGATTTGAGAGGGATTTTAGTTGATCATGAACATTCAAATCCCTATACTGAGTACACTCTAGCAGTCTATGCTAGAATGAGGACTGCTTATAAAGGCTGGGATATATTCAAAGGATATGCTCAAATTAATTTTAAGTGGTTTTCTCTTTAACCACTGGGAACTTCTCAGGATCCTTTGCTGAATCTCCATCCATGTATCACCTGCTAACTGTGAGAAGGCTCTTCTTCCTCTGTATTATTTCACTTAGTGATCTAATCAGCTCCCAAGAATTCAATTATCATCTCTAAGCTGATGATTATCAGAACTACTTATCCAGTTCAATTTTTAGGCCAAATTCTAGTCTTAAGATTTCTAATTGTCTATTGCATATCTGGAAATAGATAGTTTGAACTGGATGGATCTTTAATCTTTAATTTAGTACAATCCTAAACTTGTCCTTCCCTCCCAAACAGCCCTCCTTCCCCAAATTTCCTTTCTGCAAGGCGCCATATCCTCCCCATCACTTAGCTTTACAGTCTAGACTCCTCTAATTCTATCCGCTCTCCACGTCCACACCTCCCCTCTCTCACATATGCGCACTCCTCTCCTGCGACATTCTGGTCAGGCCCTCCCACCTCCAGCCCGCACTACTTCAAATAGCCTGCAGTGGGTCTGCCTGCTACAGTCCATCCACTCGGATCAATACTCCCAGACACTGTCAACGTGATCTCCCTAATGCGCAGGTCTGATGATGTCACCTTCCTCCTCTACAAACTCCAGGGCCTCCCTTTCACACCCGCGCAGGATAAAACAGCAAAACCTCAAAGGAACCCTCTCCCAAACTCCGCAATCTTCTTACCCTTCACGCCCCGCTCCCCTCCCCACCGCCACCCCGAAGTACCCGAGACTCCAGGGCCCCGGCAGCGGAGACGCTCCTCGGTCCGAGGGCAGATGTGTCAGCGGCTGTCATTCCTGCCAGAATGCTCTCCTTTCTCTACCTCCCCGGCGTCGGACCCCGACTAAAACCCCACCTTCATCAGGAAATCTCTCCCAGCCCCTCCTAACCTGTGTGATCATTTCTAATCCGTCCGGGACAGTCTGGGGCACAGGCGTGCTCTTCCCCATAGGGGCTGTGAGCTCCCGGAGAGCAGGGATCACACCTGTAACCCAAGCACTAAGCCCAGCTCCGGGCACAGAAGGCGCCTTCGGCAGGAGGAAAACATCCGCGAGTTTTAAGTTTTGTCACCCTCCATTCCCAGATAAAATCAGATGCATTGTCTAGATGACACACATGAGCCCACGCAGACCACATATTGGTCACAACGGCCATCTTAATAATGATGGGGAATCGAATTTAAAGAACTGCGAGCCCCCCCCCCCCATGGAAAAACGCCCAGACATTCCTGAGAGCACCGTAAAATGTAAACTCCAGCACAATCACCCATGGGTTTGCTTTGTCCCGGCTCTGGAGTCTCCAAAGGGAACACAAGAATAGCACTGATCCTACACTTTTGCTCTCCACAGCAGAGGGAAAAAGGATGGTAGACTAACAACCCCTTTAGATGAAGCAAATGACAGCGAGCAGAGAAAAAGAAGGAGGGGCGAGGGTATCGGGGAAAGCAGTCAGAAGGAGGGGGAGGGGCGGCCTGGGCTGGAGGGAAAAGGCTGCAGAGAGAGAAGGGGAGGGAGCTCGTCGTAGGGAACCGGGGAAAAGGGGAGCAAAGCGGTTAGAAAACGGGGGAGGGGAGGCAAGGCCCACGGGGGGAGGGGAAGCCGTTGGATGGGAAAGGAGGGGGGAGGGGCAGGCTGAGCAGGGTCAGAACGAGACCTCGGAGAAGGGGGAACGACAGTAGGGGGTAGGGGCGGTTTCTTTTCCCCATCCCCCTCTCCCATTTTTCTCTTTTTCCCACCCTCCCTCGTTACTGCCCTCTCCTCCCCCACCCAACCCCCAACCCCTGCATAGCGCTGGCCCCGCCCCCGGCGGTCTCACTTACATACAGAGCCCCGCTTCACCCCGCGCCCCCGGGGCTGCCTCCTGCCTCGGGGGACGGCGGGAGCCTGGAGAGATCGCCCTGGCCTCTAGGCTGGGAGGCCCGCCCCCCCAGCAATTTCCGGCTTCCCTTAGGCTTCCGGTCGCGCGACCGGGATTCAGCCACCATTCCCTCCCGGCCCGCCCTTGTTCCGAACTCTCTCTCCGTCCCCAGCTGCCAACCGCCCGCACTTTCACAGAAACGCAAAATGGCTTCTTGCGTTAACGCCACGCCCTGCGGGTTTTGGGGAGAACTGCGCGTGCGCAAGCGACCACCCTCCCCCTTCTATCACCTCCCCTTCAGGTAGAGGCCTTAATGGGGGAGGGGGGTATGTGACCGTTGTGGAAATACGGACGGAAGCATTTCTAAAAATGAGATTAAAATCCACCAAAAGCCATTCCCCTGCAGATAATTGGTCGGAGTATGTGAACAGTTCTCAAAAGAAGAATTAGAGTATTAACAACTACAAAAAAGAATGACCAGAACCACTAATAATAAGAGAAATGCACATTTAAAACGACCCTCCTCGAGCTCTGCAAATTGGCAAAGATGAGATGAAGGTGACTAAGGGAGTACTGAATGCTGGAGGGATTGTGATACACTGATATGTTGTAGGTGGAGCTAAGAATTTGTACAATCATTTTGAAAAGCAATTTGGAATTATGCTAGAATGTTCATAGCCTTCCATCCAAAGATTCCATTACTAGGTTTGTATAGATATGGAATATTCACTAAACTGTAAGAAATTATGAATGTGATCATCTTGATAACGTACGGAAGCATGGAAAGAGCACCATGAACTGATAACAGTGAAGAAGATAGTTTACACAATGAATATTAAACAGTTGTTTAATCCAATGTGGATGTTGCAAAATGGTAACGAACAAGTATTGCTTGCAAGAAGAGATATGGGAAAAAACACCTACTTCCCACCTTCCACAGAAGGGCGAGTCTACAAGTACTGTACATTGCACTTATTTTCAGATTTATTTTTGTTGGGTTGATCAATTATGGTAATTTTTTCCTTCCTTTTCATTAATTTTTGTTTTTCATTTAATTTTTAAAAATATTGTTTGTAGTTTGAGATGGGAAGTGTGGGATAGTGAGTTCGAATCCAGCCTCATATAGCGGTGTGACCCTGGGTAAGTTAACCGCTCTGCCTCAGTTTCCTCGCTTGTAAAGTGAGGACAGTACCTACTTCCTAAAGGTGTGAACTCTGGGCTAGAGAGTTGTTAAATTAGATATCCGAGTTAGCACCTAGTATCCTAACAAAAACAGAACTGCCTTTTGATGAGGGCAAAGCAGACAGCCCGGTATGTAAATGACCAACAAAACCTTACTTCCTCTGGAGAAAAATCCCTTTCTTACGCAAACTTCGGAGGACTTACAGTCTCTGAGAAACTCCTTTGATATACAAACTTCTCCATGTCCTCTGGAAGCAGAAAAGTCTTTTCAGATACACTCCTGTTTGTATAAAATAAAATTTTCAAGTTCTATTCTTTGCAAAAGGGCTTCTCTCTTGAAGCTGATATTGCTCACCAAGACATCTTTCCTAATCAATAAAGGCCTAGTTTTATCATAGCTTTGAGTAGGCGAGAATTGGCTGCCAGGGACCGTGCTTCGCACTTTGGAGAGAGACAGAGGAACTACAGACCCATCTCGGCCTAGTACCGCACCCTCTTCACCTTTGTAAACTCCTTACAGCCTGGTTCCAACCTATCTTTATCGATCTCATTCCCTCTACTCCACGATGGAGTCAAACTGCTTCTTTCTGTTCCTTATGCATTCTTTTTCTTTGTATTGGCTATTGTTTTGGAATTTTTTTTCCAATTCTTTGAGTAAAGGTTTAAGTAAACCTTTGAGTAAAAGTTTCATTCAGAGGAATGGGAGAGAGACTCATCTCTTTGCAGGAAACCTTTACTGATCTCCCCAATAGCTAATGAGAGTTAGGAATGGGGGAACCCCTTTCGGGTCAGCGCAAGGATAGTCCAGTGATGGCGCAGAGTCCCCTGTAAAGAATTTACAAGCCTGAAAACCTAGATTGATTTAAAAAAAAAAAAAAAAAAAAAAAAAAGGTTTATTTGGGGTTTGGAAGTAAGGGTAAAGGTAGAAAGACACGAGGGCCAGAGATGGTCACTGGGCGGACAGGAACCCTTACATGGCTGGAAGAATACCATGTTTGGGTGGGCTCCTGCAAAGACTGGCCTGGAAGGGTTTCCCTTTTTTATAATCTTTAAGGTGGGTGCAGTCCCAGCTCCTGGCAGGTTTTCAGCCAGGGTCAGCATTGAATAGAATTCAATGGGTTTTCAGATAAGGAAGAAACTATGGGGGTTGGGAAACCTGAGCAGATAGTGGGGGGGCTGGGAAAACCCAAGCCAGCTCAGATCCGGTGGGGGCTGGAAAAGCCCGGATATCATTGGGATTCAAAAAGGTGCTTTTTGACCAGCATTTGTGAATCAAAGGTCAGCCATGGGGGTTGGGGAATCAGAAAGGAATCTTAAAGGGACCTCAACCCCTATCACAACAACTCCCCGAACCTGCCACTAACATCATTATCTATGCACTTACTTTTAATAAATGACCATTAAATATTACTAGCTCAAAATAAACAACATTCCCCCTTAAACTAATCTATATTTTACTGTAACTATTCATAGTGTCAGAGGGAGAATAGGAATATATATATAATATATACATTGTGAGGAACAAATATAGGGAATGCATGACCAAGGCAATGCACTCCTTTAGTACTTTAGGGCTTCAGGGTCCTCTCTTTTTTCATGCTAACCTCATGCTGTTCTACCTTGGACTAGAATGTCATTCAGCTGATTCTGATGAGAACTAGATAAGAGATACCTAAATGAAATTTGGATTGAGGTCTAGTGGCAGGTTCAGGGTACAGGGAGTAAAATGGAGCTTCCCTGCAACCCCTTTGGATTCGGATCAAGGATACAAAATTAAATGAGGTCTAGTGGCGACGCAAGAGTTCTCTGTAAAGGAATTTACAGGCCCAAAAACCTAGATTGATAAAAAGGTTTATTGTGGGGTTTGGAAGTAAGGTTAAAGTCTGGTTAGTAAAAAGTATTAAGAGAGAAATACACCAAAAGGTCCGGTGGACAGAGAGTCTGTGATGCAAAGCATGTTACTTGCATGTTTCCATCTTCTGCCAAAGGATGATTCCAGGTTGGCTCTTTTATTTGGCTAAAGGGGCTTATGGGTGGAGTCCCAGGTTGGTTCCTTGCTGGGTTTCATCCAGGGCTAGAATTTGCTAGGTGGGCGTTGGGAAACCTGAGCAGATCATTAGAATGGGGGCTGGGACAGCCCAAGTTAGCTCAGATCCAGATATCTCCCTTTGGAATTCAGAAGGGTGCTTTTGACCAGGGCTTGTAAATCAAAGGTCAGCAATGGGGATTGGGAATCAGAAAGGAATCTTAAAGGGGCCACAGCCCGAATCAATTCTTCCTATGGTTCAACTATTGAATGCTGAGGTTAATTCTTTTCTTTCATAGTTGTCGAAAGCCATCTCTGAGGTTATACTTGGAGCTGCTGCCATTTACTCTTTTTAAGGAGGGTATCTTTTTTTTTTTTAAAGTCCAGTCTGATATGTGGCTAGCTAATGACAAATTGCTATTCTAATTCTGCTAAGAAAGAACTTTTTCAAATAATCACATAATATTTTCTGTTACCTGCCCTTTCTTGTGATTGTATCAACTAGGCTAGGAAGGAAAGTAAATTGGTTAGGGGTATCCTGACCAACACCCTTACTTCCTTTATATAGATATAAGACAAAATGCAAAATGCACTGAGAATTGTAAAACAATTGGAAGGACAATGGAAGTGTTCCTGGAAAAGTTGGAATTCAGGTTTTAAATAATGGTTAGGAATCTAGCAGGTTAAGAAGGAAAGGGAGGGCATTTCAAGGACAAATAGCATTGTTAGCGAAATCATAGTGAGAGTACAATTCGGAGCATAAATACATGTACAGTTTAGAGCATGGAGTATATAGAGGGAAATAGTATAATGTAAAGCTGGAAAGGTAGAAATAGATTGTAGAGCCTTGAATGCTAAGCAAAGAAGTTTGAACTTTACTTGGTAGATAACAACAACAGGGAGCTTCTGAACATTTCTGAGCAAAAGAGTAATGTAACAATGTGTAAGAAAGATTTTTGGGGACAATTGTATAGAAAATGGGATAGAAATGGAAGAATATAGATGCAGGAAGACCTACAAGGAAGCTACTGCTATAATTTAAGTTTTAAAAACCCTGTATTAGAATCCTGGAGTCTCAGATTTGGAAGGAATCTCAGAAGTTATTGAATCCACAATATAGCTGAAAGAAATCATCTCAAGAAAATCCATGACAAAAAGCCTGTTTAGATTTCACCAGAAGATATATCCAGTGATGTCTCTTCCTTTAAAATTCATTCCCTATTATTGTCCTATAAGACATGATGAGCAGGTTGATTTCAGAAAAAAAACTGCAAAGACTTACATGAATTGATGCTGAGTGAAGAGAGCAGAACCAGAGGAACATTGTACACAATAAGATTATATGATGATCAACTGTAATAGACTTGACTCTTCTTAACAATGAGGCAATTCAATGGATAGACAAAAAAAAAACAAAAAACGGGGTGATAGAACTATGGAGACTGAATGTAGATCAAAGTATATAGTCTTTTCACTTTTTTTTGTTAAGTTTTTTTTTTCCATTTTGGTCTGATTTTTCTTGCATATGAAAAATGTGGAAATATGTTTAAAAGGATTGCACATATTTTGCTTATTTCAGATTGCATGCTGTCTTGGGGAAGGGGGAGGTAAAGGAAGGAAGGGAAAATATTTAAAACACAAAGTCTTACAAAAACAAATGTTCAAAGCTAACTTTACATGTACTTGGAAAACTAAAGTTGAAAAAAAATAAAATTAATTCCCTTCACATTTATCCTTCTATTCAAATGCCTTTTTTTTTTTAATATTTACTAACCTATACTTCCTTTATATCCCTCTATAAACTGACTTAAAATCTTGTCTTCATCAACTCTGGCCTTCATATTTGATATCCCCTCAAATACAATGGCTTGCTAGTTCCTCAATCTCACAAAGGATGTTAATTAGGATGAGTTTAGAAGTTAGTGAGTATTTGGAATTTCCTAAGAAGGGTTTGGATGTCCCTGGTGGTACATGTAGATCATTGAGAATGAGTGGTTGAGTCTAATTAATTGTGAATGAATTGGTTGGTTTAGAGAACTGTTTATCTTTGTTGTAAGTAAGGCCATCCTCCTGTGCTAGAGCTGTAAAAGTGAGTCTTTCTATCTGAAGTCTTTTTTTCCCCTTTTTACCCCTTTACCCTAGAGATCCAGCAGGAGTCCCTGGTCCTTGCAGTGATATAGCCTTGCAAACATGTTCTGGTACCTGAGATCTTAAAATAAAAGTTCTTATTACCACTAAAATGGATTACTTCTCTCCTAATGGTCACTGTCAAAATTCTAAAAGTAGTAGTTAATAGAACACTGCCTTCATTTGCATGACTGATCAATGCTTTCTGTTTAGCTTCTGCCATCTTTGGCCAACTAAAACTTCTCTTTACAAGGTCAATGATGGGATTGCCAAATCCAGTGCCTTTTCTTTTTTTCTTTTTTTTTTATTTAAAATTTTTTTAACTTTATAATTATAAAAATTTTTTATGACAGTATATATGCATGAGTAATTTTATCCCTTGTATTCATTTTTCCAAATTTTCCCCTCCCTCCCTCCACTCCCTCCCCTAGATGACAGGCAATCCCATACATTTTACATGTGTTACAGTATAACCTAGATATATGTGTGTAAATCCAATTTTCTTATTGCACATTAAGGTGTAAGTAACCTAGGTAGATAGACAGTAGTGCTAACAATTTACATTCATTTCCCAGTGTTCCTTCTCTGGGTATAGTTGTTTCTGTCCATCACTGATCAACTGGAAGTGAGTTGGATCTTCTTTATGTTGAAGATATCCACTTCAATCAGAATATATCTTTATACAGCATTGAAGTGTACAGCGATCTTCTGGTTCTGCTCATTTCACTCAGCATCAGTTCATGTAAGTCTCTCCAAGCCTCTCTGTATTCCTCCTGCTGGTCATTTCTTACAGAACAATAATATTCCATAACCTTAATATAACATAATTTACCCAACCATTCTCCAATTGATGGACAGCCATTAATCTTCCAGTTTCTAGTCAGTACAAAAAGGGCTGCCACAAACATTTTGGCACATACAGGTCCCTTTCCCCTCTTTAGTATTTCTTTGGGATATAAGCCCAATAGCAGCAATGCTGGATCAAAGGATATGCACAGTTTGATAACTTTTTGGGCATAATTCCAGATTGCTCTCCAGAATGCCTGGATTCTTTCACAACTCCATCAACAATGCATCAGTGTTCCAGTTTTCCCATATCCCCTCCAACATTCATCATTATTTGTTCCTATCATCTTAGCCAACCTGACAGGTGTATAGTGGTATCTCAGAGTTGTCTTAATTTGCATTTCTCTGATCAGTAGTGATTTGGAACACTCTTTCATATGAGTGGATATAATTATCAATTGGAGAATGGTTTGATTTCTTATAAATTAGGGTGAGTTCTCTATATATTTTGGAAATGAGACCTTTATCAGAACCTTTAACTGTAAAAATATTTTCCCAATTTGTTACTTCTCTAATTTCCTCTTCATTGGTGGAAAGATCCCCCTTTTCATTTGTAAGACTAACAATTTGATTTTCCTCTTTCCTTTTTCTGATCAGATTTACCAAAGGTTTATCTATTTTATTGGGTTTATTTATTAATTGGTTTTATTAATTCAATAGTTTTTTTTATTTTCAATATTATTGATTTCTCCTTTTAATTTTAGTATTTCTAGTTTGATTTTTGTTTGGGGGGTTTTAATTTGGTCTTTGTCTAGCTTTTTAAGTTGCAGGCCCAATTCATTAATCAAGAGAAGATTAATCTCCATTTTGTTCAAATAAGCCTCTAAAGATATAAAATTTCCCCTTATTACCACTTTAGCTGCATCCCACAGATTTTGGTATGATGTCTCATCATTGTCATTATCTTGGGTGAATTTATTGTTTCTATAATTTGCTGTTTCACCCAGTCATTCTTTAAGATGATATTATTCACTTTCCAATTACTTTTTGGTCTATTTACCCCTAACTTATTGAATGTAGTTTTTATTGCATTGTGATCTGAGAAGAAGGCATTTATTATTTCTGCCTTCCTGCATTTAATTTTGAGATCTTTATGTCCCAATATATGGTCAATTTTTGTATAGGTTCCATGAACTGCTGAGAAGAAAGTATATTCCTTTCTATCACCATTCAGTTTTCTCCAAAGGTCTATCATACCTAGTTTTTCTAATGTTCTATTTACCTTTTTAATTTCTTATTTGTTTTGTGGTTTGATTTGTCTAAATCTGAGAGTGCAAGGTTGAGATCTCCCACTATTATAGTTTTACTGTCTATTTCTTCTTGCAACTCTCTTAAATTTTCCTTTAGAAAGTTAGATGCAATACCACTTGGTGCATATATGTTTAGTAGTGTTATGGCTTCATTGTTTATGCTGCCTTTTAGCAGGATATAGTTTCCTTCCTTATATCTTTTAATTAGATCAATTTCTGCTTTTGCTTGATCTGAGATAAGGATGGCAACCCCTGCTTTTTTGGCTTTACCTGAAGCATAATAGATTCTGCTCCAACCTTTTACCTTTACTATGTATCTCCCTGCTTTAAGTGTGTTTCCTGTAAACAACATATTGTAAGTTCTGACCTTTGATCCAGTCTGCTATCCGTCTCCGTTTGATGGGAGAGTTCATCCCATTCACATTTACAGTTAAAATTACTAATTCTGTATTTCCTGCCATCATATTATCCCCAGATTATGCTTTTTTCCTTTGACCCCCCTGAACCCCTTCCCCAGTATTTAATTTATAGATCCCACTTGTAACGCACAGCCCTCCCTTTTTAGTATCCCTCCCCCTTCCTTTTAAGACCCTTCCCTTTTCTTGTCCCTTCCCTTATTCCCTTTTTCCTTTTCCCTTTTTCTCTCCCCCCTTTTAATGAGGTGAGAAAGAATTCTCTGAAAAACAAATATGTCAATTATTTACTCTTTGAGCCTAGTCTGATGAGAGTAAGATTCACACAATGTTTCTCCCCCTCTCTAAATTCCCTCAGATGTGGTAGATTTTCTATGCCTCTTCCTGGGATGTAGTTTCCCTCTTTTTATCACTCCTTCCCCTTTTTCTGATACTACCCCCTTCCCTTTACTACTCCACTTTTTTTATATCAGTAAAATCAAATTATCCATTCAGACTTTCTGTATATCCACAACAGAGATACAGTTCTCAAGAGTTCTTTTTACCTTTTTCTGCTTCTCTTCAGTCTTGTGGATGTAGATCAAATTTTTTGTTTAAATCTGGTTTTTGCTTCTAATCCTTGTGGTTTTTATCAGTCCAGCGTTATTTTTGAGACTGATTTAACTAATTGGTAATGAGGGAAGAAGGGAGCTTACAAATTCGAGTATATCTTGTCCGTCATCTTGGCTCCGCCCAAATCCAGTGCCTTTTCAAAGTCTTGATCTTCCTTAGCCTTTCTGAAATATCTGATACTGTTGACCAAACTGCTTTCTATATAATCTCTCCTCCTTTAAAAGCTTCTATAGTACTGCTCCTTCTTAGTTTTCTTTAAATTTTCCAATCTCTCCTTCTCTGGGTTATAGTTTTCTTCTTGTTTTTTAAGTTTTTGTTGTTATCTTGTCATGTCCCACTCTTTGTGACCTCATTTGGGGTTTTCTTGGCAAAAATACTGATATGGTTGTCTTTCCTTCTTTAACTCATTTATTGATGGGAAACTGAGGCAAACAGGATGAAGTGCCTTCCCCAGAGTTACCCAGCTAGTAAGTGTCTGAAGGCTGGAAATGAGACTTCCTGATTTAGAGTCCAATGCTCTATCTGTACTATTCAGCTGTCCTTATCCTTTAATAGTACAGCCCAAAGCTCTGTTCTGGATCCTTTTTTCTCTCTACATTCTCTTTGTTGTTCATTGTTTCTATTCTTATGGTCTTGATTATCAATTAAGATAACAAATTATGTAATTTATCCATTGATTATAATACTGTAACAACTTTGAAAGACTTAAAAACACTGATCTATGTAATAATGAATGAAGACTCCAGTAGAAGGGTGAAAGTACTATCTATTTCTTGAAAGATAAGTGAAAAACTGTTAAATACAAAATGGGATGTACTTTCACAAAACATTTTAGTACAAAACAAATTTGTTTTGCTTGAATATAACTATTTGTTACAACAGAGAGATTTTTTGGTGGATGAAGATAATGATAGTGATGTTAAAGAAAGGAAAAGAGTGTCAATATGATACATTAAAAATACACTGATGAAAGCAGAAGGAAGTTCAGAATAACATACATACTAGGATCTAGGATAGTATTGATACTCCCATGCCAAAATTGACTATGCTTAAAAAGCAAACTATAGCATTATATGCCATCCTTTTTTTTTCCTATTCTGTGAATATGGAAATATTTATTTTTGGAGTATGACTGTAAAATATAAGATAAAAAGATATTTGTGTCAAAATTAAATAAAATAGATTAAAAAAAATAAAGACAAAACCAAATATATTTAGTTCCCCTTACGGATTCATTGCCGTAACACTTATTAGTACTGGCAATTCAATTCAGGGAGGTGTTAGTAAATATTTAACAGGTGTCTCTCCAGAAAATTAATGTAGGTTTGACACTTATAAAGTTTAATCTTAATGATTAATATATTAACATTTCTTAAATTTAAACTATCAACAAAACAAATCAGTCCCTAATTTATATTTGCTGATTTACCCATTGTCAGTGCTCACTGAAAATTTAACAATTGGCTTTCTTGATCTAGTTCAAGCTGGCTCTAGCATACTGCTGGTTTGAATAGCTAGAAGTGATGGCTGCTACTCCTCTCAAGAGTCTCAAGGGTAAAAGTAGTTTATAATCTCCCCATTTATGTATTTCTCTTGAACAATCAGCCTATTAATAAGCTAAATTTTTAGAAAAAGCATGGCATACAAAATGTTTGTGGCAGCTCTTTTTGTTGTAGCTAGAAACTGGAAGATGAATGGATGTCCATCAGTTGGAGAATGGTTGGGTAAATTGTGGTATATGAAGGTTATGGAATATTATTGCTCTGTAAGAAATGACCAGCAGGAGGAATACAGAGAGGCCTGGAGAGACTTAAATCAACTGATGCTGAGTGAAATGAGCAGAACCAGAAGATCACTGTACACTTCAACAACAATACTGTATGAGGATGTATTCTGATGGAAGTGGAAATCTTCAACATAAAGAAAAACCAACTCACTTCCAGTTGATCAATGATGGACAGAGGTAGCTACACCCAGAGAAGAAACACTGGGAAGTGAATGTAAATTGTTAGCACTAATATCTGTCTGCCCAGGTTACATGTACCTTCGGAATCTAAAGTTTATTGTGCAACAAGAAAATGGTATTTATACACATGTATTGTACCTAGACTATATTGTAACACGTGTAAAATGTATGGGATTGCCTGTCATCGGGGGGAGGGAATAGAGGGAGGGGGGGATAATTTGGAAAAATGAATACAAGGGATAATATTATAAAAAATATATATATAATAAAAAATTAAAAAAAAAAAAAAAAAAGAAAAAGCATGGCATAGCAAGAACAGTAATTAACAAAGTATTTCAGTCTCTCCTGCTAGAAAATTCTTCCTGGTTCTGAGGTGGCTTTCTTCAATGAGGTAACCCCACTTTATTTATGGTGATCTGCCAATCACACTTCTCAGATTCATGCTGGAGTCTCACTATAGGAAAAGTTATGGAGGTAGTCTGTTCTATAAAGGTAATTTAATTGCCCCTCTTTAAAGGGCTTCTTTTAAATTTTTTCCCACTAATTTTTATTCAAGCTTCACAAAACCAAAATACATACATGTGGGACAGTGACCTTTGCCCAAATTAAATCAGATAGTTTCAAGATAAAAAGCAAAAAAGGATTTATTATACAGTGAGAAAGGGCAACTCCTAACAGACAAGGTATCATCAGTAAAGGAGTGCAAAGCACAAACTGCAAAACACAAGATTATATTACCCTAAATGCAGAAGCACCCACCCCATCTTTTCTCCCATTGTCTGGGAAAGTCTAAACACAGAAAACTAAATACTCTAAACATAGAACAGACACAAAAGAATACTAGTAAATAACAAACTCTTTACCCACTAAGTACTTAAATGCTAATTAAAAGTTGAGGGGAACAGGAAGGGAAATGTTCATCCAAGACAAACAAACACCTGCAGTTTTTGGCTACAGCTCAACTTGTTATTGCAAAGTCTCAAGTCACAATTAGGCAAAGATGGAAGCTACATCCTTATTTGAGATCTTCACTCAGTTTATCCCATACACACACACACACACACACACACACACACACACACACACACACACACACACATATGCATTCCCTATTATTATTATTATTAGATATATAAGTTCAACATGTAGCTTTCAAACTGTCCTATTTTTCTGCATTTCCTAAAAATACATGTTTATGGTTGTCTGTCTGTCTCTCTCTAATTCTAATTCTCTTTTTTCCTCCAAGTCTTAGCAAAAATTCCATCTGCTGCAAGAAATCCTTCTCAATCTTAATGTATTCCCTTCAATATTATTCTCAATTTTTTATTATACATATAGTTTGTACGTAGTTTATATGTTGTCTCCCCTATTAAATTATGCTCTCCTTGAGAATAGATTATTATTATTTTTTTACATTCTCTGTATCCTTGCTGCTTTGTCCATTGGTCAGCATATAATAGTCACTAAATAAATGCTAGTTGATTGACTAATACATTGACTATGTACAAAATTGTATGTCTTATTCTAGATCTTGGATCTATTACCTTTACCTTTCTGCCAAGAGGTAGGTAGCATGGCATCTCATTAGCCCTTGGGAATTGTGGTTGATCTTTGCATTGATCAGAATCTTTTCAGTTGTTTTTCTTTATAATGTTGTTTTTATTGTATAAATTGTTCTTTTGGGTCCTGCTCACTTTATTCTGGATCATTCATACACATTTTCTTAGGTTACTTTGAAATACTCCATTTCATCATATTCTATTACATACATCCCATTCCATACATTTTAAAGTTATTCCTTAATAGAAAGTCACCTATTGATGAAGAAATCAACTTTTTTCATTACTTTGATTTATAATTAGTTTGATGATAGGAATAGAGTCTCTTCTAAGGAAGAGCTAGCCCTAAACTAAACCAAACTAATATATTCTCTTAAACTCTTCCAAGATATCTTGGGGCTTACTGGCTAGATTTCTTTCTTAAGAACCAGGCTTTAAACCAAAACCAATCTGATTTTGGCCACCAAATAGGTCCTAGGCCAAGCCCCATTTGATCATTGGTTGGATGATGATTGACTAAGATTGAATGTTAAGTAGAAGTCATTTTTCTTTGGCCAGAAACCCAGAAAGTCTTCTCCTCCCAGATTCATTCATTCATTTTTTTTATTTAGATTTTTTTGGACTAAGTGAAAGAAGAGATTCTTTGCTAAAATTACTGTCTAGCCTTAATCACTGAATGGGTACAGACTTTTCAAACTAGGCCTGTTGAAGATCTTAACTTAAAAAGGCCAAGATCTTCCATTCATCCAGGGCCATCTCCAGTTGTCTTGATCTTTGCTGGACCCAGATGACTCTGGAGGAGAGAGTGAGTTAGGTGACCTTGCAGAGCCCTCCCTCATTTAAATCCATTGACTTGTAAATTATGGCATCACTTCCCTGATGTCATGGTCCTCTTCGAGAATGAAGGACAAAAAACAAGTGAATAAATTGAAAAGACTTTTATCATTTAATAGCAGATAATCAAATTGTGCTTACCTTTTGATCCAGCAGTGTTTTTACTGGGCCTGTACCCCAAAGAGATCTTAAAGGAGGGAAAGGGACTCACATGTGCAAAAATGTTTGTGGCAGCCCTTTTTGTAGTGGCTAGAAACTAGAAACTGAGTGGATGCCCATCAATTAGAGAATGGCTGAAAAAGTTGTGGTATATGAATGTTATGGAATATTATTGTTTTGTAAGAAACTACCAGCAGGATGATTTCAGAGAAGATTGGAGAGACTTACATGAATTGATACTAAGGAAATGAGCAGAACCAGATCATTGTACATGGCAACAAGAAGATTATACAACGATCAATTCTGATAAACGTGACTCTTTTCAATGATGTATTTAACTTATACTTTAACACAGTGGTCCTTAAACTTTTTAAATGGAGAGCCAGTTCACTGACCCTCAGACTGTTGGAGGGCTGGACTATAGTAAAAATAAAAGCTCATACTCTGTCTCGATTCTCAGCCCATTTGCCATAATCCAGCAGGCCGAATCTGGCCCTCGGGCCGTAGTTTGAGAACCCCTGCTTTAACAAATTTAACACATGTATTAGTCAACCTGCCATCTGGGGGATGGGGAGGGGGGAAGGAGGGGAAAAGTTGAAACAAAAGGTTTTGCAATTATCAATGCTGGAAAATTACCTATGCATAACATTTTTGTAAAAATTCATTAAATTAATTAATTTAAAAATGATGAGATGATTGAGGCCAGTTCCAATGACCTTGTGATGAAGAGAGCCATCTATATCCAGAGAGAAGACTATGGGAACTGAGTGTGGCTCACAACATAACATTCTCACTTTGTTGTTGTTCACTTGCATTTTGTTTTCTTATTTTCTTTCCTTTTGGATCTGATTTTTCTTATTCAGTAAGATAATTGTATAAATATGTTTATATATGAGTGAAAAAGGGAAATTGAGGACTTCTCAGAATAATAACTGTGGGTAATTCAAGACTCAGCACCAAGGATCATTAAGGCTCCAGGAAGAAGAGCAAAAGACTTGTTCTTCTAGCAAAAATACCTTAGATAACTCCCTTGACCTTTACTTAATGGCTTAGAGAAGAACCTGATTAATTGTTTAATGGCCTGGAGATATTCAAGAAGTCTCCAAACTAGCTATCTCTATTTGTTGATTGAGGAAGCCTGAGGTAAACTAAGTCTCCTTGGTTATTCTAGAAACCTTTTAACCCCTTTGGCTTAATTGATTACTTACCTTTAAATAAATTTCCTTATTGTGAAGGATTATGTGGTTTCTCATAAAATCATTAACTAAAGTAGATTGAACCTATAATCTAAATTTTAGTTTATGAAGGTCTGATGGGTTTGGGAAAAATGAAATTCTTTTTACAAGCCTTATAAAAGAGTGCTCCTACTAGCTCAAACACACCTGCAAGCATTTGCAAATATAACAAACTAACTACCATAAACTTAGGCAAACATACCTACAATAAGTCAACTATATTGGCTTGACTAGAATTTAGCAAACCTTTGCTACTTCCATCTAAGCAGGCAGTGAAAATTAACCAAATGAGGAGAGGGGGTCATGAGTTTCTGTGTTTTTTGTAAAATCGGCTCTCCTCTCTCTGAGACTCTAGTGAGTGCAATGCCCACTTCTAGTGAAATTCTAATAAAGCTTCTGTTCTTCAATTTGAGAAATCTCTTGAGTAGTAATTTTGAGTTAGCAGTTGCCATCCCACATACATATATTGGATTTAACATCTATTTTAACATGAATAATATATTGGATTGCTTGCCATCTAGATTAGGGGATGGGGGAAGGAGGGGAAAATTTGGAACACAAAACTATGCAAGGGTCAATGTTGAAAAATTATCTATGCATATGTTTTGAAAATAAAAAGCTTTAATATTAAAAAAGCAGATTATTTAATAGAATAAGTATTCATAAGATTATAAGATTTTTCAAAAGGCTAAATTGTCCCATCTACAGAAAGGGAGTTGACTGAAGGCTAATCCCCTTTTCTATCAGAATGTGGGAGTTCATGAGGTGAAGTCTAGTTTTGGGGCTCCCAGTACGGGAACCAAAAATATAATAAGGTTTAGGTTTTGGGGTTCCCTTTAGTAGAGAACCAAAAATGATTAGGGAACCAAAATGATATTGGGGTTTCTGGTGGTCAGGGAGTTAAATGATAAAGTCTAGTGGCAGGTTTGGGATTCAGGGAACCAAATGGAGACCCCCCTTGGGATTCAGTGTGAGTAGGGAATTTTGGGGAACCCCCTTCTGGTGGTGCAGAAATTCTCTGTAAAGGAATTTGCAAACTGGAAAACCTAGATAGATAAAAGGTTTATTATGGGAATTGGGAAGTAAGGTTAGAAATTCCAACAAAGAAGCATAAAGTCTCATTAGGGAAATAGGTGAGGATGAAGGGAGGATGGCATGGAAAAGAATATTCCAGGGGGCAGAGGCTTCCTTGGCATAGCCTGGCATGTTTAGAACCTCTGAAAAGAGAGGACTTTGGATTGGCTCTGTTATAATGGGAGCTTTGGCTACAGGCTGAAGGGGCTAGTGGATGGAGTCCCAGGTTGGCTCATCTATAAGCTGGGTTTTAGCTTGAGCTGGAATTTGAATAGAATTGAATGAGTTTCTTTAATTGAATAGGGTTGGAATTCTTTTGCTCAGAACTGAAACAACTCCACCTAGATAACAGACTGAAGCTGTCTTGTTTCCCTGGGGTGGGGTTCTTCTCTGAGGCAGAGTTAAAGATTTTCTCCTTCAAGGAGTTTTAGAGTTTCGAGGTCCCTTCTTCAGGAGTGATCAGAGATTAAGTTCCCTTTCTGACAGCTGGGGAAAGGTTAGCCAGAAGTTAAGCTAGAGTTTAAGTTGACTAATGAACTGTTATAAGAAGGATAGGGAAAGTGACTGCTCATTATATGTTTCTCTTGATCAATATACTTTCTGGTTACAATAGGTTCTAACTGAAGAAAAAAAACCATTTGGCATAGGATTAAGAAAGTCTGGGAGCACTCTATGCGGATGATATGATGGTATACATAGAGAATCCCAAAGATTCAACTAAAAAGCTATTAGAAATAATCCACACCTTTAGCAGGATACAAAATAAATCCAAATAAATCATCAGCATTCTTATATGTCACTAACAAAGTCCAACAGTTAGAGTCACAGAGAGAAATTCCATTTAAAGTAACTACTGATAGTATAAAATATTTAGGAATCTATCTGCCAAGGGAAAATCAGAAACTATATGAGCAAAACTACAAAACATTTTCCACACAAATTAAGTCCAATCTAACCAATTGGAAAAATATTAAATGCTCTTGGATAGGGTGAGCAAATATAATAAAGATGACAATACTACCTAAATTAATCTATTTATTTAGCGCTATACCAATCAGACTCCCAAAAAACTATTTTAATGACCTAGAAAAAAATAACAACAAAGTTCATATGGAAAAATAAAAGGTCAAGAATTTCAAGGGAATTAATGAAAAAAACAAACAAACAAAAAAAACAAATGAAGGTGGCCTAGCTGTACCAGATCTAAAATTATATTATAAAACAGCGGTTACCAAAACCATTTGGTATTGGCTAAGAAATAGACTAGTTGATCAGTGGAATAGGTTAGGTCCAAAGATCAAAATAATTAGTAACTCTAACAACCTAGTGTTTGACAAACCCAAGGACCCCAGCCTTTGGGATAAGAACTCAATGTTTGACAAAAATTGCTGGGAAAATTGGAAATTAATATGGCAGAAAGTAGGCATTGATCCACACTTAACACCGTACACTAAGGTCAGGTCAAAATGGGTTCATGACCTAGGAATAAAGAATGAGATTATAAATAAATTAGAGGAGCATAGGATAGTTTACCTCTCAGACCTGTGGAAGAGGAATGAATTCATGACCAAAGAAGAACTAGAGATCATTATTGATCACAAAATAGAAAGCTTTGATCATATCAAATTGAAAAGTTTTTGTACAAACAAAATCAATGCAGATAAGATTAGAAGGGAAACAATAAACTGGGAAAACATTTTTACAGTCAAAGGTTCGGATAAAGGCCTCATTTCCAAAATATATAGAGAATTGACTCTAATGTATAAAAATCAAGCCGATCTCCAATTGATAAATGGTCAAAGGATATGAACAGACAATTCTCGGATAAAGAAATTGAAACTATTTCTAGTCATATGAAAAGATACTCCAAATCATTAATAATCAGAGAAATGCAAATTAAGACAACTCTGAGATACTATTACACACCTGTCAGATTGGCTAGAATGACAGGGAAAGATAATGCAGAATGTTGGAGGGGATGTGGGAAAAAAGGGACACTGATACATTGTTGGTGGAACTATGAATGCATCCAGCCATTCTGGAGAGCAATTTGGAACTATGCTCAAAAAGTTATCAAACTGTGTATACCCTTTGATCCAGCAGTGCTACTACTGGGCTTATATCCCAAAGAGATCTTAAAGAAGGGAAAGGGACCTGTATGTGCCAAAATGTTTGTGGTAGCCCTCTTTGTAGTGGCCAGAAACTGGAAACTAAGTGGATACCCATCAATTGTGTAATGACTGAATAAATTGTGGTATATGAATATTATGGAATATTGTTCTATAAGAAATGACCAACAGGATGATTTCAGAAAGGCCTGGAGAGACTTACATGAACTGATGTTGAGTGAAATGAGCAGGCCCAGGAGACTGTTGTATTCTTCAACAACAATACTATAGGATGATCAATTCTGATGAATGTGGCCTTCTTCAACAATGAGATGAACCAAATCAGTTCCAATAGAGCAGTAATGAAATGAACCAGCTACACCCAGCAAAAGAACTCTGGGAGATGACTATGAACCACTACATAGAATTTCCAATCCCTCTATTTTTGTCCACCTGCATTTTGGATTTCCTTCACAGGCTAAATGTACATTATTTCAAAGTCTGATTCTTTTTGTTCAGCAAAACAACTGTTTGGACATGTATATACATATTGTATTTAATTTATACTCTAACATATTTAACATGTATTGGTCAACCTGCCATCTGGGTGGGGTGGGGAAGGAGGGGAAAAATTGGAACAAATGGTTTGGCAATTGTCAATGTTGTAAAATTACCCATGCAAATATCTGGTAAATAAAAACTATTAAAAAAAAAGAAAGAAAGAAAGAAAGAAAGAAAGTCTGGGAGAAGCTAACTAGTCAGGTGATCTGCCTTATCCAATAAAATTCAAAACAAGTTTGTGTAATTTTTCCAATTCCTCTTTTTTTTGGAGGGGTTATAAAAACCATAGCTACAAATCACTTGTTGTCTAAGGAATCAGGTGACCTGATTTGATATGCAAATGCTAGCTTTGAAAATTAAATCATAACTGTCTGATAATTTTGTTCTTAGTTTCCTTTTTATCATCAGTTTTAACAGTATAGTTTCCCATGCTTCATCAAGTTAAGGTGTCAAACTTATAAAAAGATCTGCTCATACTGTAGATCTTTGCTATCTCCTTTTTTTTTTTTTTTAAGGATTAGCCAACCTAAGGACTTCTTTCTCTTCCTCTTGGCTAAATGTGAATTCCATTTGTCTTTCCTCTTATTAATTACTCATTCAGTATGACTTCCTTCTGATAGGGGTTGAGGTCCCTTTAAGATTTCCTTTCTGATTTCCTAACTCCCCTGGCTGACCTTTGATTCACAAATCCTGGTCAAAAAGTACCCTTTTGAATATCCAGGCCCAGCGCCCACGGGATCTGAGCTGGCTTGGGTTTTCTCAGCCCCCACAAACAGTTTCTTCCTTATCTGAAAAGCCCGCCAGGGGCTTGGGACTCCACCCACCTTCAACATCACCAAGAGCCCCCCTCCCCCCCCCCCCCCATTATAAAAAGGCAACGCTAGACGCCATGCTTTAGCAGAAGTCCTAAGTATGGCATCCTTATACCAAGGGTTTCTACCCACTGGACCTAATCCGGTGCTTCTCTCTCTCTACCTCAACTTTACTAACTAAACTTTACTTCTAAAATCCCTATAATAAACCTTTTTATCAATCTAGGTTTTCGGGCCTGTAAATTCATTTACAGGGGACACTGCACCTCCTGGGACTATCTTACTATCTTTGTGCCGACTAACAGGGTTCCCCCTTTCCTATCTCTCATCACTTCTGTGTTGTATCTTCTTGAGCTTGAGAAACTATTTCCAGGTAAATAAAATAGCAACCCTTTGTAACCTATGATGGATGTCTATGACAAATTTTTTTAATGCCATGAAATGAATTTCTATTATACTATTGTTATAGTTTTTTTTAGTTTTTTTATTTTTTAAATAAATGCATAATTTTCAACATTGGAATTTGTGTTCCAAATTTTTTCTCCTTCCTTTCCCCTATCTCTCCCCTTTGACAGCAAGTAATATATGTTAAAACATGTGTAATTCTTCTATACATATATAATATTCTTTTACAGCTATTACTATCCCAAATCTACCACTTCTGGTTGCCTTTTTTACAACTTCAATATGATTATTAATAATTTTAATTTCTCCCTTTGAAAACTGCTTATTTGCAATCTTCTTCTATTGGAGAATGACTCTTATTCTTATAAAATTAAATAATGGATTTTGTTTGGGCAAAACCTGTTAATATTTTATAGAATTCCTTAACCATAATTGTCCATTAAATTTTCTGAGTACAACACCCTGGATTCCCTGCTAAACATCCCCACATGGATGTCCTAACAGCAGTTCAAAATCAAGTTGTCCAGTATAAATCCCTGCCTTATTATCCCCAGAATATAAGTATTCAAACTTCTCCATTTTAGTTACTTACTTACTGATCAGTTGATCAGATGTCTGTTCTATGACATTCTGGATTCCAAGGAAGTCAATAACACTCATATCTGTCATAATTTTTTAGAATAAAACTGGTGAGACAAAGGAAAAGAATCCTGAGTTAATGATTTGGTTTTAACTTATGTTATATCACAGTTCTTTTATTGTCGTGACTCAGTTTCCCTAATTATCCTGACCCAGTCCTGCCTTGTTCTGCTTCAATTTATAATTGTCAGTTCAAAGCTCAGTCCTGCAAAACCTCCCCTCCCTCTTTATCAGAATACTTGATAAGGATGAAATATCTTATATTTTAGAATATCAGATTGCCTCTCTCCATCCCAAGCTACCAGAATGTCAGATACCATCTTATCAAGATGCCTCCCCCCATCTCCGGAGGCTCACCCCACCCTGTCAGAGTCCCTTTGCCACTCTCAGCACCCAGACTCCGCTCCTGTCTCAATCTACCCCCTGTGTCTGAGCCATGTGTATATAGGTCATTGAGAACTCATATTGTTGACTGGATTCTTGGAGAGGATAGTCTCATTCAGCCCTGAAACCAAACCATGGATACATTTGATCCTGGTAAATCTCTCTCTTTTAAATAAATTATTAAATATTGTCTTATCTCTATCTAATCAGACTCCTCCTCCTAGAGAGTGGGCTTGTGGGAGCTCCTTAAAAGTATGCTCTTTCAAAGGTGTGAATCTCATGGAATTCTAGTAAATACATTACTGAACTAAAGAATTCTTAAGTACCATGCTGAATTAGATAATTATATCTATTCCAGTGACTTAGCACTTTGTAAGAATCCTAACAAGAAAGTTTCTGGATGATCATTAATAATAGCATATTATTAATAAAAAAGATGTCTGTTTGGTTGTCTCTTTTAGAGCAAAGACAAATTATGGAACACTCAATGTTTATATGCCCTTGAAAGAGTAGGTATAAGTGAAAGGCAGTAGATAGAGCACAAGCCCTCAAGTCAAGAGCACCCAAGTTCAAATCTGGTCTCAGACACTTAACACTTCCTAGCTGTGTGACCCTGGGCAAGTCACTTAACCCCAGCCTCAGGAAAAAACAAACAAACAAACAAAAAAACCCAAAAAGCTTTTTAGCTTAATATAATTAATGAGAATGAATATTATGAGAGGTAGAGTTATTCAAATGAGTAGGGGATATGACTGATTACTTCAGTTACTTACAAACCATACAAATCTGAGTAAGAACACAATGAACTTCTATTAGGTAGAGTCTGAAAAAGATTGTTATCAGCAATGTCTTTCAAATGCTTGTTTGCTTATTTTTCGCTTTTTACATTGCTTAAATTTTTGCCAGGATTCCTCTCTCCTCAGGTAGTCAGTCATCCTACATAACAAAGAATATTTAAAAAAAATTAAAATAGAGTTTTATTTTTCCAAATATATACAAAGATTGTTTTCAACATTCACCTGTGCAAAACCTTGTATTCCAAATCTTTCTCCCTCTTCTCTCCTCTGTCCTTGCAAGCAATTACAAACAATCTGATAAAGGTTAAATATGTGCAACTCACAAAAATATTTTTAAAGGAAAGAAACAGCAAAACTGATCAATATATTGACAAAAACTGAAAATATCTGTAGAAATGTGAAAATGTTCCATATTTTTTGGACCATACATTTCTGCAAAGGGATTGGCTGGTCATGTCATTGTATTGATTAGTTTTGCTTAAAAAAAAAAAAAAAAAAAGGAAAAAAAGAAAGAAAAAATCTCTCTTCTTTTTTTCTTTAAAAAATATATTTTAATATATGGGATGAGAGTGAGCCACTTGAACTCTGGGTCTAGGAATCCTGGAATCTAATTTGTGCTGGTTTTATAGTTAGCTAACATTGTTGTTCCAAAGATTGAAGATAAACCCAGGTCAGTGGAAGCTGAAACTAGGATTATTAATGATTAATTTAGATATAATTTTTTTTGTTTTCTTTATTTTTCTGGTTATACGTTTTTAAAAATACACATTTCTTTATGAATCATGTTAGGAGAGAAAAATCAGAAAAGGGAAAACCCTGAGAGAAAAAAAAAAAAAAAACAAATTAAAAAAAAGCGAACAGATTTGCATTCATTCTCCATAGTTCTGGCTGCAGATAGCGTTTTCTATCCATAGATTGTTGGGATTGGCTTGGATCCAAGTCTTTCATAACTGATCATTGCAGTCTTGCCTTCACTATGTACATTCCTGGTTCTACAAGTTTTTTCAGCATCAGTTTGTGTGAATTTTTTCCAGGGCTTTCTAAAATCAGCTTGTCCATCACTTTTTTGTTTTTGTTTTTCCTGAGGCTGGGGTTAAGTGACTTGCCCAGGGTCGCACAGCTAGGAAGTGTTAAGTGTCTGAGACCAGATTTGAACTTGGGTCCTCCAGAATTCAAGGCCGGTGCTCTAGCCGCTGCGCCACCTAGCTGCCCCCTGCCCATCACTTTTTAAAGAACAGTAATATTCCATTACTTTTATATTCTGTAACTTATTCAGCCATTTCCCAGTTGTTGGGCATCTACTCACTTTCCAGTTCTTTGCCACCACAAAAACAGCCGCTATAGGTATTTTTGCACATGTGGGTCCCTTTCCCTCCTTTATCTTGGGATACAGACCATTTTGTATGTAAGACTGATAGGATTGATGCTGTATAGAAACTGTTGAATTTGAACCTCCCTTTCCCAGC
Source organism: Sminthopsis crassicaudata (assembly GCF_048593235.1). Lineage (NCBI taxonomy): Eukaryota > Metazoa > Chordata > Mammalia > Dasyuromorphia > Dasyuridae > Sminthopsis > Sminthopsis crassicaudata. Next base: position 285,567,899 of record NC_133620.1, read on the forward strand.
GCCACAGGTAATATACAAGAAAGTGTTGGGAGTAAATGTTTATACTTCCGTGCATGTGTTTGAAGCAAATATCCTTCTGTAAAAACTATTTGATGTTAATTAGTTAAACGGAATGGGGTGCTGGTCACTGGTAGCTAACAGAAAGAGGAACTTATACCAAATGTCTTCTGCTAATAGCTTTGAAGATATCTCCTCCTATGGGGTATCCAGGAGAGTGAGACTAGAAGATATTTGTTACAAACAGAAAATTAGGATCTTGACATGTTCCTTGCTTTATAAACTGACATTATCTATATGCATTACAGTTATTTACATGTCAACACCATGAGCTAGCTGCTCCAGAACAGACGGTTTTTGCATTGCGCCAACCTCGCTGTTTGATGTTTGAGACTGAGAATTGCCTTTCTGTCATTGCCTTAGCGTCCATTAGATAGATTGGGCCGGATCTGACGGTCTGATCCAGAAACGCTGTTCTTACATTTTCCGTGATTTCTGCATTGCCCGCACCCTGCACTTTGCAGAGCACTTTCTATTTTTGTCCTTCCCTTTGTCTATCTAATGTACATCTGCTCAGAGCATCTGGATAGGTAGGGAGAAAGGGGCACTGGCAGTTTAGACCGAACCGCGTAGGCCTGGAACGTGTTCGTTAAATCTATCTGCGCAGACCCCCGCCTTTAACTGGCTGGCAGACCACGAGAGGTTCGCCTCTCTCTGTCCCATTCATGAAACAATCAGTTTCTCTGTATTTCTTTCTTGCTAGCTCAGCCCTTTCAGAAGCCTTCCCGCCGCGTCCGGACGCCGACGCCCCTCCCCCGTTGTCCTTTCTTCCTTCAGTCCTCTTTTTGGCCTTCTCCACCTCGACACTTTCCCTCCTCTCTGTCCTTACCTTCTTGTCTGCTCTCCTCCCTTGCCCCACCCCCTCATCTCTTTCCCAGGCTCATCTTTATTTATTTTCCTCTCGCCATCTTATTTCTCTTCTCTCTCCTCTCTTTCTTGACTCCTGTCCTTTCCCGAGTCTCCTTTTCCCCTTTTTGTTTTTTTCTTCCTTTCTGTTCCCTTCCCTTTTTCTTTCTTCGGGCTTTAATTCAATTCAATGAAATACACTCTGAGCTTTTACTACCCTAGGCACTGTGCGAGGCTCGGGGGATATGAAGATTAAAAACAGCTGAGTAGGAGAAATTTACCGAAGGAAAGAATAAACAGACTAGAAAGCAGGAAATGAAAATGTAAGATAAAGACCCCCGACGGCATTAGTCCGTCAACTGCCTCTCCACGGGGTGGGGCAGGAGGACGTTAAGGAAGGAGGAGGTGGGAGGGGAAGAGAAAGGAAAGCTGATGAGCCATTGGGCAGAATGACTGACTGATAGGAAGAGTAACCATTAGGCATATTTCTTAAAAGATTCCCACCCCCTAAGCCCACTTGAACCAATCAGAGCACTAAAAGAGCAGGGAAGCAATTCTGGGCCTTGGTAACAAGCGTAATTTATATAGGATCACGCCTCTTCCTCTCCGTACCGGGTCCTGTAACCGTGGAAGCCGGAAGTGTGCTCTTTGGCGGCGAGTCCCCCATAGGCTTCCTGCCGGAAGTAGAGGCTAAGCGGGCTTTACCATGGCCGCGGTGCCGCCTGATTCGTGGCAGCCCCCCAACGTGTTTCTGGAGACCAGGTGAGGGTGTGTGTGTGTGTCTGTCTGTTTGTCTCTGCGCACGTGTGGAGTGGACCACGAGAACTGAACGGGGCCGGACGTGTCTCTCCCCGGTTCGCTGGCTTCTGCATTCCCCGCAGCTTCCCCCCACGTCCGGGGAACTGAAGTCGATAAAAGACAGGTCATTCCCTTCCTTAAAAATCTAAAGTGACTCGCCCACTGCCCCCAAAGTTACAGACCTCCTACGGTGGCATTCGAGACCCTCCATAGCGCCATCTGAAGGATGGCAGTTCAGGACCGCTTCCGTGGGCCCCCACTCCGCGAGGTGTGCGATCGGGGGAGTAGGAGGTTTCCGCCTCACTGTAACAGCCGTGTAATGAAAGCATCACACCCTAAACGTAGGTTGGATGTATGTGGAAAGAACAAGGCAAATGAGACTAGATTTCTTGCTTGAATGGCACCAGGTGGATTGTGCATGTAACTCTGATCACAAAGAAATTGATTTCTTTGTAAACTCTTTGCTGTCAGTGCTAGTTTGTGATCTCTGCGTGGAAGCCACATTAGCATTGTAAACGAGGTGCGTCTACTGTGCTCTTTGTGGGTGTGGGGAGGGGGAGGCCGGAGCAGCAGGAACGCGATCTATCTGTAGTCCGAGCTTCATGGATCATTCTGTCTGTGTTCTGCAACTCTTGGAAAGGTGATTGTTTCAGGTATACGGGAGGCTTCCCTCTAAGTCCTCTCACACTTTGTGGGCGCCAGTGCATCACACGGGCTGACCTTGGTTATGCCTTGTTAATTACCAGGGTGACTGGCCTCTATCAGTTCCTACACGGTCCCTTCACGATGCCTTTCGCATCTTTTCTTTATCGGTAACATGCTGCAGCCTGTTCGTGTCATGTGGCTTTGTGGTATCCTTTAAGTCCCCACAACTTCGTTCTTTGTAGATTGCAGCGTTCCACGATCAGCTGCTAGTGCTTCCAAGGGAATCCCATAGACTTTGGATAGAAAACGTCATCTGCACCAGAAAAAGAACTATGGAGACTGAATGTAAATCAACACATGTTTGTTCACTTTTTTCTGGTTCTTTTTCCCCTCTCCCATGGTTTTTCCCCTTTGTTCTGATTTTTCTTTCCCAACATGATTCACAAAGCAATGTATATTAAAAATAAACAAACCAAAAAAGACTGCTAGTGTTAAATAGACGGTTCTGGACTTGGCTTAACGTCCATTTGCAGTGGTCGTCTGAGATAAATGTTGTGATGGTGTGCTAACTCTACAGACCATGTGTCCAACTTTATGACACGTTTTAGACTGGTGGTTTCAAATTCAAACCGAGCTCTAGTTGCATATTGACTTAGAAAATCAAAAATTAACATGAATCTGACATGCCCGGTTTAGACAATAGGCAGTCTTTTTTTCTTTTGTGGATTATTAGATTGCTTTGAAATGTTTATTCTATCTGAGGAGTGTCTAGTATGAAACTTTGAACATAATGTCACTTTTAACCTGGAGCTGGGGGAGACCTTGCCATCTGAAATTCTCATTTGGATTGCCTAGGACGTTCCTCACCGCAGTGACACACCCTTTATGCAGGTGTTTTGCTAATTTTATACTACTTTGTATACAAGGTCAAAAGATTTTTGATCTGTGGTTATATTTATAGGAATTTTATCAGATAATAATACACACTTGGAATTGGAAAAAATTAGATATTTTTTAGTTTCACTTTTTATTTTACAGTGTTTCTGTCTAATGGTGAAATCAAAAGCCAGATTGCAAAGGGTTGAGAAATTAATGAGAAAGGAGGCAGTGGAGGGAAGGGATATCAAATCTAGATTTTTTTTTTTTTTTTAAGGAGTCTGGCAGTGAAAAAGAGCATCTTTATATGTAAATCAGTTATAGATCTCAATGGGAATGGGAGAGGAACACAGTAGCTAGAGATTGAAGATGAAAAAGATTCAGGGGTTTTTTGGACTTCTGGACTTCAGGGCATAGGTAGAAGGGTTTGAATAGGTACATCTTAGAAAGAGGTGTAAAGGAGGGAGAGGATAAGTAAAGATATGGAGAGATTTTGAAGTATGCAGTAAGGAAGAAGAAGAATTTCCCTGTGGACAGCCTCTTTTTTGTCTGTAAAATAGGAGGCAAAGACATGAAGATTGGCAAAGGAATAAGGGACTTAAAAAGAAAGATGAAAAGGTTTCTTAACAGCTACTGGTTAGATTTGCATTGAGATTCAGTCGAGGAAGAGTTTAAATTTTCATGAGCAGCTGGAAAGACCTAGTTGAAATTTGTTATCATGAATTTGTTGTGGACTGTTTAGGCATGGTGGAAACTGCTGATATTCAGGAACTATGGAGTGGGCATGGAAAAGTTGCAAGGAAAGGAATGGGCATTGCCTGAGTGTGATGTTGGGGTAGAGTTAAACTGGTTAGCTTTATGGTGAAAAGAAAAAAATGAAGCTATAATGGGGGATGCCAGCCTGGGTGAATAGGCAGTAGGTGAACAGGGATGAGGGTATGGAAGTATGTGGTGAGAATGAAGGACAGCAGATGATAATTTCTCGAGCTCAGAATCATAGAAGAATAGTGATGGATAATGATAAAGTCATAGACATGATCTTCCCTTTTGATGACTGAGGAAAAGTGAAGCTTTAGATTATAAATGTTGAAATAAATGGATCTGAAAACCAGGGTGTTTTTTTTTTTTTCTCCATTTAATAGATTCTGAATTATGTTAGAAAAAAGGGAGAGTTGAAAGAAGTTCAGTAGATCACAACAGTGAGGATTTAGACTAGATGATAGAGAAGAATGAAATGAATCTCAAAGGAGGAAAAGATCCTGAATAATGATATTAGTCTGGAAGTGACATTGGGGAATAAGGAGTATGCCTTTGAGCAATCATCCTTGGAGAATGTGGCAGGTATTCAGTATATTCTGGAGAGAACTAGATTCTGTAACCACAAAAAAGTGGAGTTTGTTAAAAAGCAGGTAGTGGATGAAAGATCCAGAAGGTACTGAAAGGATGGGGATGAGAGAATGGGAAGAGATATTAAGAAAAGGGGAAATTTTTGCTTCAGGAGATAATGACTCAAATCAGTGGAATTAGGAGATCTGAAAGTGAAATTTTGCTACCATAAATATTTTTGGGGGCCTCTATCCTCTAGGGATCTGTGATGATGAAGAGAAGTTTCTGTGTGGACTTCCTTTCATTTGGAACTGAATGCATGAGTCCAAATGTGGATAGTTCTGTCATTAGTGATTGCTTAAATTATTTATAGAAACTTTTTTTGTATGTTGTAACCTCTCACACCTAGAAATATACTTGGTTTCTTGTGGAAACATCAAGTTTCTTATAGATGATTTTCCCTTCTGCTACTCTTCACATTTAGTGAGGTAATACTGCTGGTAATTTAACATTTTACTGCTCTGACAAGTTTTGCAAGTGAATTTGTAGTTGCTTTTGTTTATTGTTATATCTTCACTTTGCAAAAAAGATTAAACATTTGTCAACTGAAATAGTTTCTGGGCTTTTTTCCCCTTATCACTGTGTTTATTGCTTTACAATATTTAATTTTTTTTTTTTAATAGAGCAGTTGATTTTATTTTCTTCTCTAGGCTCTAGTCCAATTGGACAAGATTAAATCAGGAAGACCCTACTGGCTCTAAATCTATGATTCTATGAAATACCCATTTTTATTTTATTTATTTATTTTTTAGCATCAATAGCTTGTCTGAATCAGTCTTGGAAATTCAGAGTATGATAAAACCAAATCTGTCCTTTAATTTGCCTCTCCTAGGGGCTCTTAGACTAACCTTTTATTTATCTGCACTTTTATTCTGCTTTTTCATCTAATACAAATTTTGATCTTATGTTGTTCAGTTGCTATAATAATAAATACATTTCATTAATGGACAAGCATTTTACATTTAGAGTATCAGCAGTTAACTTGATGTTTATAGGTGGTCTTAGAAACTGGTTCTTAGTACTTTTGACCCATTTTCTATTATCCTTATAGAGGCAGGACATTCAATAAAGTGATGGAGCTATTCTGTGTTCTTCTGTTTTTAATGAACCACCATGACCAAGGAATTCATTATCTTGTGATCAGCCTAGTGATGTTCTTGTATAATGGGGTTGAGTCTTGAGTTTGCCACTAGAACCATACTTGAAAAATTTTGAGTTTGATTGAACCTCCTAAAGCTTGGATTCAACTGGTTTGACCTTTGGAAATCCATGATCCTCTCTTCTGGGTTATCTTCTTACCTGAATTCTACTTTCAAAATCCAGTACAAAACCAATTCTCCATGAAACTTTCATTGATCACTCTTATGATTTGAGTACCAGAAGAAGATGTAGCTAATTAAATAGTTTAATTACTTGGATTACAGTTAATTTTATATATACATACATTTATATATGTAAAATATGTGGGCTCAAAAGTAAGCATGTATATACATGCTTTTGAATCTTTAGAGAAGAAATCATGTTATATGTGTATATATCAGAATTGTGAATCACCTCTTGTTTGATGTTTTAGCTGTTTGCTTTGCCAAAGTGAAGTATGCTTTTTTGTGTTAGTGGAAATTGAAACCATTCTTTTGCCAAGTATGAAATCCACTAGTAATTTCCTCCCAGGCATTGTCAGCATGCTAGGTATGAATTAGAACTGCAGTAGTCATAGTCTTGACTCTTGCTGTCCTTCTATCTTGTAGCATGGGGACAGTTGTGCTGGAATTGTATTGGAAACACGCTCCTAAGACCTGTAAGAACTTTGCAGAGTTGGCTCGACGTGGTTACTACAATGGCACCAAGTTTCATAGGATCATCAAAGACTTCATGGTCCAAGGTGGTGATCCTACAGGAACAGGTATGGCCAAAATTAATCTTGTCACATTCCATTTCTTCAGAGATTTTGTTGTTTCTGTGGCTGATGTTCCCCTGTGTCTTAAAATTAATTACTTTAGGGGCAGCTAGGTGGTACAGTAGATAGAGCACCAGCCCTGAAGTCAGGAGGACCTGAGTTCAAATTTGACTTAAAGACACTTATCACTTCCTAGTTGTGTGACCCTGGGCAAGTCAGTTACCCCCAATTGCCTCAGCAAAAAAAAAAAAATTAACCAAATGAAAAAGGCTAGCCAAGACTCTTAAGGGAGAAGAGAATTTAAAGGAAGAAGGCTAGAGCAATAAAGAGAAATGACAAGGTATAAAAACTGAGAAAAGATGATTTGGTGTTAGCTAAAGAAAATCACTGGCTTCTGAGAAAAATGTTCTAGTAGAACTGTGAGCAGACTTGTCAGGAAGAGGATAACAGTAGAACAGGCTAAGGTAAATGAAAAATAAGATAGGTAAAGATTTTTTTTAAGTCCCCTACAAAGGGAAAACAAATATATTTTAAAACTGAAGAGCAAGAACAAGGAGGGAAAAAGTAAAGATACTCAATGTGAAAGGGATGAAGAGAGAACCAAGGCTTTCCTGTCAAGCTGACTTGGACTAGAATCAAAATTGCTCACCAGTGCCATCAATAAAAGTCTACATATTATTTCCAAACCTCTTCAAAAATTTAATAGACCATGCTGAACAGAACTAAAAGTAAGCCAAATAAGTAGTTATCTAAGTCAAAACAAGGAAGAGCACAATGAGGAACATTTCAATTTTCTTGTTATTAATGCATATATTTTTAGTGCCAGAAAATTCCATTTCCCACAGCATTTAAGGTATTTATTTTGTGATAACTCACATGTATTATAGTGACTACAAAAAGCTTCTAATACCCAGCAGCACATAGAAACTTATCTAGAGTATACAAATGCTTGTCTTGATTCTGGTCACAAAAATATTTTTGGTTTTGGTTGGGTGGAATATCTGAAATGAGTCTTTTGATTTGAACTCAGGTCCTCCTGACTTCAGGGGTAGTGCTCTATCCACGTGCCACCTAAATGCCCCTTGGCTAGTCTTTTTCAAATCTATCTTTATCCTTTAAAAAAATTTTTTTTATTTTAAATTTATGGAATAAAACATGTATTTCCATAACATGGTACAATAAAAAAGATGATTATTTTCTATTTATCAGTTATTTCTCTAGATGTAGATAGTGCATTCATATGCCCTTTATAATTCATTTGGATATTACAATAGTCAGATGCCTTAATCATTCAAAGTCATTTCTTAAAACAGTATTGATATTACTCTATACAATATTTTCTTAGTTCTGCTCATTTTCATCTTCATTATTTCATGCAAATCTTTACATGTTTTCTCAAATCATTGAGCTCATCATTTCTTTTTTTTTTTTTTTTAGTTATTTTCTCTTTGCTGAAATATCAATTTTATTTTTATAATATCATTTGGTACTTGCCATATCTGTTGCCTCCCAACTCTCTTCTTGAAAAAACAAACATTGATGATTTATAAGGCTTCTGTGTCAGCTATGATAAATAATCTCTTCTTTTACAGGTAAACATTTTATTTTTATCCCTCTTCATGATCACCACTTTTTTTTTAGATTAAATATGTACAATTCTTTTAAACATATATCCACAGTCATCATGCTATTCAAGAAAAATCAGACCAAAAGGGGGGAAAAACCCCACTATTTGTTGTAGCACAGTAGTATTCTGTCATAATCATTCCACAACTTATTCAGCCATTCCTCAATTGATGGATTTCTCTGCAATTTCGAATTCTTTGCTGCCACAAAGAGAGTTGCTTTAAATATTTTAGAACATACAGATTTTTTTCCCCAATCATCTATAAAAATAGACCTAGTAGTGGTATTGCTGGATCAAAGGATATAAGTTGTTTAATAACTTTAATAATTCCAGATGGCTCTCCAGAATGGTTGGATCAGTTCACATTAAAACTCCACAACAATAATAATGGATTAGTGTCTCAACTTATTCACATCCCATTTCATGTTTTTCTAATTTTCTTGTAAAATCTCTTTAAAATTAGGTCAGCTATCTATTTTGACCTTGTCTTGATAAATGGTGTTGATATTAGTCTAAATCTAGTTTGTGCCATGCTGCTCTTCAGTTTTCCCAACAATTTTTTTTTTACCAAATAATGAATTTTTATCCCAAAATCTTCACTTTTTATTTTTGTCAAATACCAAATTATTATGTTTATTTGCTGCTGTAAATTGTGTCTATTTTATTCTATTGATATACCTTTCTATTTCTTAGCCAGTACTAGATATTTTGATAATTACTGCCTTAAAAATAGTATAGTAGCAACTAGATATTGACCAATACCTAACACCCTTTACCAAGATAAGGTGGAAATAAGTTCATGATTTAGACTTAAAGGCTGATACTATAAACAAATTAGAAGAACAAAGGGTAGTCTGCCTCTCAAATCCGTGGAGAAGGAAGGAATTTATGGCCAAAAAAGAACTAGAGAACATTATGAAATGCAAAATGTACGATATTCATTATATTAAATTAAAAAGGTTTTGTACAAAATAAATCAAAATCAATGCAGCCAAGCTTAGAAGGAAAGCAGAAAACTGAGGGAAAAATTTATATTCAAAGATTCTGATAAAGGCCTCATATCTAGAATATATAAAGAATTGGCTCAAATTTATAAGAATACAAGTCATTCTCTAATTGATAAATGATCAAAGGATATGAACAGATAATTTTCAGATGAAGAAATGAAAGCCATTTCTAGTCATATGAAAAAATGCTCTAAATCACTATTGATTAGAGAAATGCAAATTAAGACAACTGAGGTACTACTACACTCAGGATGACAGGAAAAGATAATGATAAATGTTGGAGGGGATGTGGGAAAACTAGGACATTTTTGCATACATTGTTGATGGAGTTGTGAACTGACTCAATTATTCTGGAGAGCAATTTAGAATTATGCCCAAAGGGTTATAAAACTGTGCATACCCTTTGATCCAGCAGTGTTTCTACTGGCACCATATCTCAGAAAAACCATAAAAAAGGGAAAACCCATATGTGCAAAAATGTTTGTAACAGCCCTTTTTGTAGTAGCAAGGAACAGGAAACTAAGTGGATGCCTATCGTTTGGAGAATGGCTTAATAAGTTGTGGTATATGTGTGTTTTGGAATATTATTGTAATATAAGAAATGATGAACAGGATGATTTGAGAAAGGAGAGACTTACATGAACTGATGCTAAGTGAAGTGAGTAGATCCAAGAGAACATTGTACATGTCAACAAGAAGATTATGTGATGATCAACTGTGATAGACTTGGCTCTTTTCAACAATGAGGTGATTCAGAACAATTCCAATAGACTTGTGATAGAAAGAACCATCTGTACCCAGAGAGAGGATTGTGGGGACTGAATGTGAATCATGACATAGTATTTTCACCTTTTTTATTTGCTTGCTTGTTTTTTTCTTTCTCATTTCCCCCCCTTTTAATCCGATTTTTCTTGTGCAGCATGATAAATGTGTAGATATGTATAAAAGAATTGCATATGTTTAACCTAGGATTACTTCTAAGGGAGGGGAGTTGGGGGAATGGAGAGAGAAAAATTTGAAACACAAGGTTTTGCAAGGGTGAATGCTGAAAACTATCTTTGTATGTATTTTGAAAATAAAAGCTTTTATTTTTAAAAAAATAATTATGGCCTTATAACATAGTTTAAGGTCTGGTACTGCTAAACCTCTTTACTTTTTTTTTTTTTTTTTCATTCTTTCCTTTGATATTTTTGACTTTTTGTTTTTCTAAATGAATTTTGCTATTTTTAAAAATTTCATATAATTCATATAATAATAATACCCATATGCATAGGTAATTTTTTCAACATTGACCCTTGCAAAGCCTTTTGTTCCAAATTCTCACCTCCTTCCCTCCCATCCCCTCCCCTAGCTGGCAGGTAGTTCAATATATATTAAATATGTTAAAATACACGTTAAATTCAGTAATGTATACATATTTATAGTTGTCTTGCTGCACAAGAAAAATCAAATAAGAAGAAAGAAAAAGAAAAACTGAGAAATAAAAATGCAAGCAACAAGCAAATAACAGAGATGAGAATGCTATGTTGTGGTCCACACTCTGTTCCCATGGTTTTCTTCCTGGGTGTAGATGTCTCTCTTCATCACTGAACAAGTGGAACTGGTTTGAATCTCATCTCATTATTGAAGAGAGCCACGTCCATCAGAAATGATCATTGTATAGTCTTGTTGTTGCTGTGTATAATGATCTCCTGGTTCTGCTCGTTTCACTTAACATCAGTTCATGGAAGTCTCTCCAGGTCTCTCTGAAATCATCCTGCTGGTTGTTTCTTACAGAACAATAATATTCCATAACATTCATATACCATAATTTATAAAAAGTTGGTAATTCAATTGGGATGGTGTTGAACATATATATTCATTTAGGTAAAATTGTCATTTTGATCATATTAGCCCTACCTACCCATGAACAATGAATATTTCTCTAATTATTTAAATTTATTTTTCTTGTATAAAAAGATTTTTTTGTTTGCTTGTTTTTTAAAATAATTTTGTTTATATAGATCCTGGGTTTGTTTTGGCAGTCCTCCTGCTGGTCATTTCTTACAGAGCAATAATATTCCATAACCTTCATATAACATAATTTACCCAACCATTCTCCAATTGATGGACAGCCATTAATCTTCCAGTTTCTAGCCAGTACAAAAAGGGCTGCCACAAACATTTTGGCACATACAGGTCCCTTTCCCTTCTTTGGTGTTTCTTTGGGATATAAGCCCAGTAGTAGCACTGCTGGATCAAAGGGTATGCACAATTTGATAACTTTTTGGGCATAATTCCAGATTACTCTCCAGAATGGTTGGCTCTGTCCACAACTCCAACAATGCATCAGTGTCCCAGTTTTCTCACATCCCCTCCAACATTCATCATTATTTTTTCCTATCATCTTAGTATGGGTAGGATTTCCAATGCGATAGTGAGTACTATTAATGATAGTGGGTATCTTTGTTTCACATCTGATCTTACTAATCACTGTCTAAAACCATCAAAAAAGCATTTAATGGCGATAAAATAGAAATCTTTTCCTATCTTTCTGAATACTTATTTGTTTCTGTTGATTTACCTCCAACTCATTCTGACCCTTACTTATTTCCATTCTTTAAGGCTAGTCCTGGAATCTTTATTCCTTTCTCTATGTTTGTTCTTTTATGGAGTATAGCTCATTAAACAATTTCAATTAGCCACTTCTAGACAGGTAACTTTTAAAATGTCACTTTTAATGTTTCAATAAACTTCCATCCAGTCTTTTTTACAAGTTATTCATCCTTAAATTTGTTTGTTGAATGAATATAATTTATTAAGTACAGAAACACCATGTTGTAATAGAAAGGGCATGAGACTTGAAATCAAGAAATTTGGATTAGCACTGACACCTAGTAATTGTTTAACCAGAGGCAAGTCACTTTACCTCTGGGCCCCAGCTTCCTTATCTGTAAAATGGGTATTAAAATACTTTTATAATAACCAACAGCGTCACAAATGTTTAAAAATGTTTGTAAACCTTAAAATTCTGTAACAGAGTGAGTCATGGGCACTTTTCTAGGAAGAAATGGATGCCACGGTTCCTTCCTTTAGGGAATTTAATCTACTTGTAGAGCTGAGACATACTAAAAAAAAAAATATATATATATATATATATATATAATTTCATAGACTCTATTAAAAAGAGAGTTAAAGAAGTTTGTAGTTGTTTTTTTAAAATAGTATTTAATTTTTCCATATACATGCAAAGAGTTTTCAATATTCATCTTTGCAAAACTTTGTGTTCCAAATTTTTCTTCCTCTTTTTTTTCCCCCTTTCTCCACAGACAATAAGCAATCCAATATAGGTTAAACTTATGCGATTTCAAGGAATTTTTAGTAAGGGAAAGATTGTACTAGGAGCTTGTAAAGGCTTCATGGAGTAATTGAGCTGTAAAGAAATGATAAAATTTGGATTAACAGAAGGCCAAGATAAGAGCAGGATCCAAAGCAGAAGAGACCATGACATGTATAAGGAACATTAAGGTCAATTCAACTGCAGCAATTGGTGTTATTTTTGGTAGATAAGATTGAAGTTAATGGAAGTCTTTGACTTTCAGACTAAGAATTTTGGATTTGAGCTTGGAGGCTATTTTGGTTTCTGGACCAGTGTGAAGACAAATTTAGCACCCTAGATACCTTAGAATTATCCAGAGTCAGGATAAGCAAAAGTCCTTGGTCTTTATTCTTGGTCGTTAGGGGTAGAAGTGAAGGGAATGGACACAGAATCTCCATGAACCTTCCTTCTCCTCCTCTACTGGCAAAAGTGTCTCTGACTAGTCTTACTCCACCCCCTAATCCCTCCTGCAATTCTCTGTATACACCAAAAGATCAAGCCAGCACAGAATAGTGGGAAGGGCCATTTTCCAAGCATATGCTTATAGAGTATTGTCCAATTGGTAATTAGCCTTTAGTACTCGGTTGTCTGACTCCTGTGCATAAACTCATAGTTTCAGCCCTTTAGAGACCAGGAAGTAGTATGATGAAAGAAATGTTTTAGGAAGATTAATTTGGCAATGTTATGTGCAGTGAATTAGGGATGGGGAATAAGAAGAAACTAGAGGCAAGGAAGAGGGGGAGCCGTGAAAATAGAGAGGAAGATTCAAGTTGGCTTGTGGAAAAAAGGATAGAATGGACTAGTATAGTGACTGGTTGTGTATGATGAGTATAGGGAAGAGTATAGGAACTAAGTGATTGATATAGGAAAATATGGAGGTGGGATCATGGAGCTGGTTTACAGATAGGCTAATTTTAGTTTTTGTGCTGCTATTCCACCAAACATAGCACTTAAAGGGAGCTGTATTGTGGGAAGCTGATATCTTCAAAGTAGCCTGTAGATACAAATTTCAAATTTGTCACTAGAGAGATAATAGTTGAAACTTTGGAAATGAATGAGCTGTGTAAAGAATGGGGCAATTTCTTTGAACTTTGAGGGCAGCTTATTTGAAATACCAGTTTTTATTTTTTGCTCTTTAATGTCATAGTCAGGGATAGACAATCATCTAAGTTGGTATCATAGTATTATGGATGGAGTATCCAAAATCTGCCATCCAAACTCATCAGGAGACTTCCTGAGATCCTGGAAGAATAGATTAAAAAAACCTAAATTGCTAGGTTCTCTGGACTGAGCGTAGGCACATTAGTGCTAAAAAGGAAGATGCCATGTTTTAATCTGGGGACAGGAAGGAGGTCAGTGCAGTGGTGCCATTCCTACTTCAGAAGGAAATAATGAGTGCCAGTCTCAGAGAACTTTGGTGATAGATACCTAGTCTGGATCTAGGTAGAGTTTCTTTTATGTAAATTTTTTTTCCTTTGTGCATTATATCTGAATTTGTGTTTATGCTTCTTTTTCCACATAAATAAATCCTAGAAATAGACTATTATAGTCTTGAGGATGTGGGGAAAGGGAGGAAAGGAAAGAGAAATGAATACAAAGGACCTCTGGAAATAGTGTCTGTCTGTAGTAGAGTTAGGAAAACAGATAACTAGGGTTCAGATGTAACACTTCTTTGTCAGGGTGGAATCTACTTATGTGACCTGGAAAATTGGAAGGATTCTTTGTTTTTGTTAATGTCTAATGCAAGGTAAAAGAGTCATTGGGCTAAAATTGGTAATGAATGAAAAAGTCTTTATTAGACACTTATTATATGCCAAGGTCTATGCTAAGTGCTAGGATTTAAGTAGAAAAGTGGTTCAGGTAAAGCCAAGATGGAGGATAGAGGCAGCAACCCAACTGAACTATTCCAATATTCCCTTCCAAATAGCTTTAAAATAATGCCTCTGAATTTTGATTTAAAAGACATCAGGAAAGGTCTGTGACACTGGGATAAAAGCCTGTCTGCATCATATGTATGTGGGGAGTGCTGCTGTTTTTCTTGAAGGGGGCAATAGCAGCTTTGGGAGCTCTTAACATAGAGACAGAGGGTCAGATAACTGGTCAAAAAGAGATTACAGGGACTCTGTGCAGGCCCTGAATACAAGCTAGTTTTGATTGGCAATACTATTGCCCATAAGCAATTCTGGGTCACAGTTCTAGGGCAAAGAGGAATGCCTGTGGTTATTTTAAGAGAGTAGAGGCCCTTGTTGTAATATTGAGGCAGAGAGGAGTACCAGTGCTTGTGGCTACAGGAGAGCAGAAGCCCTTCCTGGTTAAAGAAAAAGAAATTATGAGAGTATAACACTGGATGAAGGGGGAAGGCAGAGGTAGAATTGGGAAATTTTTCTCATATAAAGCAAGGATACAAGGAAGAACTTTATTATAATGGAAGGGAAAAATGAAGTGGCAGCAGTTCTCATTGAAATTGGCTCAAAAAGGAAAATACACACATACTCGCGTGGGTATAGAAATCCATTTGACTCAGTAGAAAAATAGGAGAGAAAGGGGATAAGAGCCATACAGAGAAGGGGTAAATACAAGTGAGAATGGAGTAAGGGAGGCAGGGATGAAAAGCAAAACAGACTTTTGGGGATAGACAAGATTCAAAAAAGGATAAACATTAAAAAAAATTGGAAAGAGGGAAATACACTGAAATAATAACTGAATCTTGTCTAGAATGAACTCACTCATAAAATAGACGCAACTAGCAGAATGGATTAGAAACTGGATTCCAACAATATGTTGTTTATAAGAAAGAGAGACACTTGAAACAGAAAGACATACAGAGTTAAAATAAAACAGAATCTATTAAGTTTCAATTAAAATAAAAAAGACAGGGAAGATAATTGTGTTGATTCTCCCATAAAATGAAAGTAAAAGACAATTAAAAAAGATAATCAGGGAAACATTTTACTAAAATGTACCATAGACAATGAAGTAAGTAAAAGTTTTATAGCAAGTTTCTTTTATTTATCAAATATATAGGAAATTGAATCAAATTTTTAAAATTAGACCCATTTCTCAATTGATATATGACCCAAGGATATGAACAGATAGCTTTTAGAAATAGAAAGCTATATATAGTCATGTGAAAAAATGCTCTAAATTGCCAATTTAGAAAATGCAAATTAAAAGAATCCTAGAATACTACCTAAGACCTTTCAGTAATGACAAATGCTGGAGGGTTTGAGGGAAATTAGGTACCCTAATAAACTGTTGAGTTTTAAACTTGTTTGGTCATTTTAGAGAACAATTTGAAACTATGCCAAAAAGGCTATAAAACTAGGTATATCCTTTGATATACTGTTCCTGGATCTGTAACCCAGAGAGATAAAAGGAAAAGTACCTATATGTATAAACACATTGATAGTTACTCTTTTTTAGTGATAAATAATTGGAAATTTAGGGGATGCTCATTAGTTTGGGAAGGGCTAAAGTAGTTGTGTCATATGATTGAATACTGTCATGCTATAAGAAATGATGAGAGGTGGTGGTTTTAGGAGAAAACCTTGAAAGACCTGATACAAAGTGAAGTGAGAAATGGGATATAATTTTCACACTGATAGCAATATTTTAATGATGATCAACTTTGAAAAACTTGACTACTCTGATCTGATCAATATGGTGATCAGACAATTGCAGATGAAATTTTTAAAAATGCTGTCTGTTGCAAGAGAGAGATTGATGAACTCTGAATACAAATTTGAATATAAGTTTTTTTGTTCCCGTCCTCCCCTTGTCTGTCTGTTTGTCTCTCTCTGTCTCTTTCTCACACACACATACTTATGATATGGCTAATAAAAGAAATTTGTTTTGTATAATTTTACATATATGAGTTATGCCATTTTGCTTGTCTTCTTAGTGGGAGGTATAGGGATGGGAGGGAAGGAGAGAATTTGGAACTCATAATGTAAAAAATAAAAGACTGCTTTAAAAAAATTAATCCTCCCCTCTCTAACAAACAAAAAAATGGATCAGCCCCTATTCTCAAGAATATGTGCTCTAATTGGAGAAGATATCATTTATCAAATTATCCAAAAAATAAGTTAGTTTAGTTTCAGGCTTAAAGGAAAGACCTGGAAATCCTGAGGGAACTGTAGTAAGGCAGATAGAAAAGGCCAGGGGCAGGTCAGATGTCTGGAGGATATGTTAGTGGGAGGACAAATGATGTGACCTAGAGGAACTTAAGATGCATTGAATTTGCAGGCAAATAAGGGCTTGGAAATCTATTGTCTTACTAGAAAGATGATTTCCTACTTATCCAAGTGGTTAAGCAGCCATATCATTTCTTGAGGCGTAAGACCTTGGATGGGCTCTTCTTGGGAAGAGGAGAAGAGAGGATTTGGGGCTCTTTCACAGAAGTGGGGTTAAGGTGGAGGTCAGTCAGTTAACAGCCAGAAGAGAAGAAGAGATTTTTGCAGGAGGGTTAAGAGAGAAAAGCGCCTGAGATGCTTATTTCTCCAGAAGATTCTTTGAAGCCTAAATGAATTGTGAGTGACCTGGGGCCAGGAAGAAATAAGATCCTTCCCCTTTCCACTTAATTCTTTAACAAAAAAATTTTTTTAGGGAAAGCATAGTACCAATAGATGGTGTTTTCTTAAAGGACCTGTATAAGGCTATATGGGCAGCTAGGTAGCACACGATAGAGTGCCAGGCCTGAAGTCAGGAGGACTCTCTTCCTGAGTTCAAATGTAGCCTCAGACATTTACTAGCTGTGTGATCCTGGACGAGTCATTTAATCCTGTTTGCTTCAATTTTCTTAGCTGTAAAATGAGCTGGAGAAGGAAAAAAAAACTTAAATACGGCCACAAAGTTGGGCATGACTGAAATGCTTGAACAAGTGAAGCATTAAGCACACAATAAATGTTTTTGGCTGATTGACTTGCTAAAGAATTTATTTCTATTTGTTGCCATGTTAAAATAGAATTATACAGGGGCAGCTAGGTGGTGCAATGGATAGAGTATCAGCCCTAGAGTCAGGAGAACCTGAGTTTAAATTTGACATCAGACACTTAACATTTCTTAAAAAAAAAAGACATACCAAGTTAAATATTACTCTTGACTTGATTTTTGATACTATTTATTTTTGAACAAACTTTTTTTTTTTTTTTTTTTACAGTGAACTTTTAGAATTGATTTTCCTTATTTTTTCAACCTTGCCCCTTGACTTTTCAATCTTGATTTTCCTCACCCCTCAATGGGAGTAATAAGGATATTGTTGGAATCATTTATTTTTCAGATGTATTGCTGCAAATCCTGCTTGTTTTAGTATTTTGTACTTTCTTTTTAAAAATTAATTTTAAATGTCTCATTTGGTACCCCGCATCTATTCTCTCTCTCTCTCTTTGTCAAGTTGGGTAGCGTTTCATCATAAGTCTTGGGGAATATTGTTCAGAAAATCTCTCAAAGTTGTCTTTGCTGTTGCAAATCCTGCTTGTTCTAAAAAGTAAAATAGCTTTTATATTGTAATGTAATGGAATTGAAGGTCAAAGCTGGATATAATAAGTTAAACCACACCAAGTATATATCATGTAGTACATACAGCATCCTTGTGGTTCCTTTATATCATATATTTCTTCATGCTACAGTATCATTCTGATTAAAAGCAGCCAGCTGTGCTCTTATATGGATCATAGTCCTCTGGGACCCTTAGATGCTTTTTTATTATTTTTATATTTACTGAAGTTTCTATAAGTTATTATAAGCTCTTGAAGGATAAACACCACGTAAATTTGTACAATAGTTATTCCATTGTGTTCAGCAACCATTTGGCAAAAGTTTTTCAGTGGTCATGTTAGCTGATGTTGTTAGCTGTCTTGTATTAACTACATTTTATTTGATCTTATTTGACCTTAACTCAAAGGACATGCTTATTCTTATCTTCTCTGTTGTTGCTTGCTTCTGTGCCTATTTCTTTTTTGGCTTGAGCCCTCTGATGAGGCTCTTTTTTTATTCCACCATCCAAGCTGTTAATAATGATGTTCATTAACAAGAAATGGTATTCAGTGAATCCACTGTGGCTTCTCTGATTTATATGTGTTATAAAGCTGTTTGGTTCTTTTCTCTGCTGGACTGTATACTTTTAAATAAGTCTTGGGGAGTTATAAGGAGAAGCTTGGACTGCACAGGTCATTAATTTTTTCTTTCCTTTTGAGTGAAGGTCTTTTGACCCTGGATCTTCCCTTTCCTGTGGTGAGGCTATATAGTTAATTCATTTGTTCTCTTCCTGGGCAGGCAGAGGTGGTGCATCTATCTATGGCAAACAGTTTGAAGATGAACTTCACCCTGAATTGAAATTCACAGGTGTGTATAATCTGACCAGAGAAGCCGGACTGGGAAGTGGATTTTAAATTTTAAAAAGCTTTTCCTTTGGCCGTCATTTTAGATGACTGGGAGATTACTCTCAGTTTGCCTGGCAGTTGCTCAGCCCTGGTGCCACTAAAGGAAAATTGGCAGGTGTGAGAAAACACATTTCCTCATGGCCTGCTAAGTAATATAAAGAGCTGAAGTAAGATGGTGGAAAGGGGAAGCTGGATAACATGTTAATCATCTTGAGAGAAGGCAAAAGGTCCCATGAAAGCAAATTTGAATGTATTTGCCTGATAAGTACTTACTCTTCTGAAAATGAGGATGAGCTGGAGCCCCAGAAGAAAAAAGAAGAAAGGTAGTTTAAGATCTCCCTGCAAGGAGAAGAGGAAAATTGAAACACAAGGTTTTGCAAGAGTTAATCTTAAAAAATTATTCATGCATATGTTTTGAAAATAAAAAGCTTTAATTAAAAAAAAAAAAAAAAGGTCTCCCTGCAAAATGCGATAAAAAGTTTTATTGGTATAAGAAAGTTGCAGCAAATCTAAGCAAAATGTAAGGAAGACCAGAATTAAAACTATGACTTCTGGGATTTTTAAAATTCCATTGTGAAGTTCTGAGATTCATTGATACTTTTCCTATCTTTTTTTCTCTCTTTTAGGAGCTGGAATTCTTGCAATGGCCAATGCAGGGCCAGACACCAATGGCAGCCAGTTTTTTGTGACCTTGGCCCCTACTCAGTGGCTTGATGGGAAACATACCATTTTTGGCCGTGTGTGTCAAGGCATAGGGATGGTGAATCGAGTGGGCATGGTAGAGACAAATGCCCAGGACCGTCCTGTTGATGATGTGAAGATTATCAAGGCTTACCCATCTGGATAAAAGTGGAGTTTAGGCAGATATATCCATGTCTAGTCCCAGCAAGTTTTATTGGAGACTTCTAAGTTGGACAGTCCTTCGGTATCCTGTGTTCATCAGGGCAAAATGATCTCTACACTTCATCTGTTTATCTTGAGTTGGACCTGGACATGTCGTTTCAGTTTTTTCCTGAAGTATAAGCCCAGTGTTTCAGATGGACTATAGATGAAAGTACATTTTAATTAGCAAGATACTACTTTTCCTAGGATAAATGTCAAAACATTGTACATATACTTATATACTTGTAACTTCAAATGATCAGAACTGTCCTTCCTGTTTTTGTTTTCTTCTGATTCATTTGGGAAAAATTAAATAGAATCAGGAGATGTTGGTATATATGGACTTGTTCATTCTAAACATTTCTTTCCAAGGAGTCCTACTCCTTGACTTTGGTGCACTAATGGCAACAGAATTTGGAGAGAGAGAGAGAGAGAGAGAGAGAGAGAGAGTGTGTGTGTGTGTGTGTGTGTGTGTGTGTGTGTGTGTGTGTAGAGGAATCTATGTTTATTATCAACACATATGCAGATTTGTGTTTAAGCCCTTTCTACACACACACACATATATATATATATATAGAAATCCTGGTATAAACAGTATTATTTCAGATAGTCATACACTCCTAATGAAATCATACTGAATTTTTGCCAAATGGGAAAAATGCTTCCAATAGAGGAAACAGACAAATTTCTCTGAGGATGTTAGGAGGGAAGATTTATATTTGATTAATTTTGAAAAGGATTTCATTCGGGGGGGGGGGGGGGATTTCCCCATTTTTCACAAGGAAATAAGATCTTAATGACAAACTGTAGATTCTCTTCTTTTTTTTTTTTTTTTTTTTTATGTCACCTTCATTTCTGGATGTTTTTTTCCCTCACCCCTGACAGCAATTCTTTGTAACCAAGAGTAAAAAAGCAAAAAGAAAAAAATATTCATCAAAACTAACCAAACTATAAATCATGATGGGATATTTGATGTTTCACACTGTTGAGTGCCTTTATCTCTGAAAGGAGAGCTGCATTTCTCATCTCTGAGTCTGGGTTTGGTTATGACAATTATACAGCACTCAGTTGGCCTATATTCTTTCCATTTACATCATTATGGTCATTGATCATGTTGTTTTCTTGGATTAACTGACATCACAATTCAAATGAGTCTTCTCATGTTTGTCTGAATTATAAATTCTTTTCTAAAGCAGTTATCTTGAGGTGGAAGGCATCATCACCTTGACTACTTTATTTTTAAAATTTTTTATTATAGCTTTTTATTTAAAAGATATATACATGGGTATATTGACCCTTGCAGAACCTTCTGTTCCAACTTTTCCCCTCCTTTCCTCTACTTCCTCTAGATGGCAAGGTAAACCATTACATGTTAAATATGTTAAAGTATATGTTAAATACAATATATGTATACATATCCATACAGTTATTATGCTGCACAAGAAAAATAGGACTTAGAAATATACCTTGACTACTTTAAATATAATCTTTGTATACTTTGTATACTTAGCTTTGAGGATGTACCTTTTGTTTTATGGTAGGAGGTGGGCAGAATTAATAAATTAATAAAATATTTCATGGAAAACATCACAAAAAATTAGAGATGGTTGCTCTGTGCATTTTCTTTTGTAATATCCTAAAGTAGTATATTGTTCATCATCTTAACATTAGTAAGCTTCTCAAATTAGTGTAAAAGTTCATATCTTTGGAATTTTGCATTGTTTGAGGTTTACAGATCTCTAGTGAGCAATAGCGGAAATAAGAGCTTCAGAGCTTTAATAATAATAATAAAAGTATTCAAGAATGACTCACATTTAGAACAGGAGGCAGACCTGAGAATAGAGAATGTAAGTAATACCTTCTGGTATTTGTCTGTGAGGGGGAATTAAATTCAGACTCAGCTGAGGGATCTGAGCTATTCATTTAGCTTGCAGGCAATCTGCTACTGCACTTTTTCACCTTGTGTTGTGTTGATGAGACTGCTGGTGTGCTTGTAAAGTTTTCCCCTTCCCCCCTTAAGCTCCTCATCTTTTAATTTTTTTGCTATTCCCAGTAGCTTTGCTTTCCAAATAACATTTAAAAAAAAAAATCTTTAAGTGCTGAACTGTGAATGGGCTAATTTGGAGGCTTAAATGTAGGAGCAGGATGAGCAATGGAGAGCTTTGAGTAGGTGTGTTTGAGATGAGTAAGGATCAGGCTGAACTCGAATTTCTATGGCACTTTAAGATTTAAAGAGTACTTTGTCATCTCCCCCCAATTCCCTCCTCCACCCCAATCTCTTCAGAAAGGTGCCATATTATTCTTTCCATTTTGCAGATGAGGGGACAGGCTAAGAGAGGAGATGTTATTTACTTTTGTTCATAGAAGTTGCATTGGAGCCAGGGCCTGATAGAGCTGGGTTCTCTAACTCCCATTTCCTGATCTCTTCCCACTATTCTGTGCTTCTTTCCTCAGAAGAGTGTTAAAAGAGCTAAAAAAAAAAGGAAGCCAAACTTTTAGTAATTAAAAAACCAAACCAAAATTAATCATCATAGAGAACAGATAATAAAGCATAATGAATTCCTGGGAGCCCACACTGTCAAATTCAATCACTGAGTGTATTGGTGGTTTTGTACTTTTAAACTGCTTTTCTTTGTTAGAAGATTGGGGGGTGGGGGGAACATATATCCAGAAATGACTGATAGAAAAAACAAAATAGATCAGTGCATTTTAAGAAAAAAATGTGAGCGCTAGAGTGATCTTAGCAGTCAGACCCTTTTTCCCTCTTGTTCTTACCTACCTACCCCTCTTCCTTTTAATAGATGATAAAATAGATCCAGAGAATGAAAATGACTTTTTTAAGAAAGCCTGTGGTAAAATCGGCTATAGTAATTCAAGACTCCTGACTCTTCGTTTGCTGTTCTTTCTGCCATCTCATGTTCTTGTTAAATGAGATAAGGGTATTCAAGGTGTCCAGGACACAGGGTTAGATCTACTGACTTCACAATTCAAATGAGTTTTTTCACATTTGTCTGAGTTATAAATTCTTTTCTAAAAGTAGTTGTATAGAGGTGGAAGACATCATCGCCTTGACTATTTTAAACCATAATCTTTGTATACTTAACTTTTAGAATGTACAAGGAACAGCTGCTATAATTTTTAAAGTATCCCTTTGTTCCCATCATAGTGGCTTCTCCCAGCTCTGTCCTTACATTTGTGTTGTGTTGTTGGGTATATGGGACCAGCAGAAATTGTAGAAAAGTCATGGGAGGGGGCAGTCAGATGGACCCAAGGTCAAATCTGGTCTCTGATACTTGACTATTAAATTAATTGTGTGACCCTACACAAATCACTTAACTCTGCCTGCAAAAAAGAGCAAAGGTCAGAGGATTGCCATCTGTTGTGGCATATGGGTAGGGTTCAGAAGTCACCTGCACTTCCTCATCTCAGTTTTGCTCTTCTCCCATATCCCTACAGGAGTCTCTCATATATCTACCAGTAGATCTTAGCCTTTGGGGGTTCTTTAAGACAGTTGTTGCCATGTGATATATTCTTTCTCATGATTCTGAAGGATAAGGAGAAGTATTCACATCTAAAAGCTGTATTTTGTCTGTGCTCTACCTAAGTCCTTATCTTCAGTGGCTGAGAATTAAAATAATATCAAACCTGGGATTGACCTTAGAGAGGGTTTATTAGTCTTACCTCCTCATTTTACAAAAATGAATATTTGAGGTCTGGAGAGAGGAAATGATTTGACCCCAAAGATACCTACTAAGCAGTCTTGGGTAAATCAAAACCTTCCTGAACCTCAGTTTTCCTCATCTGTGAAATTAGAGAGCTTGGACTGGATGGCCTCTAGTTACTTTCACATCTTGTGAAAATGCTGTGAAGCTGGGTTTCTGACCATCAGAAGCGGGACTTTTCCACTGAATTGTGTTGCATTTCACATTTAGCCGTCAGTGAAGATCATAAAACTGTAGAAATTAAAGAGATTCCTTGATAAGAAAAAGGCTAAGGATCCCTGTTCCCTGTCACAATATTTTAAGGCACAATTGAGCCCTAAGCTCTTGTCATGGGTTTAGATTAGCAAACAGTCCTTGGTCATTTAAACTCCGAGGTGCTTAGCATGTTTTGTTTTTATATTATGATATCAATAGACTTTGTTTTCCATTAGTAGTAGTTTATTTTTTCCAAATACATGTAAATTTAGTTTTCAACTTTCATTTTTGTAAAACTTTTTTGAGTTCCAGATTTTTCTCCCTTGCCTCTCTCTTCTCCCCAAGATGACATGTAAGTTAGATATGTGCAATCTTTTAAACAAATTTCATATTTGTCAACTTGTATGAGAAAAATCAGACCAAAAGGGAAAAACCATGAGAAACAAGAAAACAAAAAATTGGAAAAAATACTATGCTTTGTTTCACATTCAGTTCCCATAGTTTTCTCTCTCTGGATGCAGATGGCAATTCCCATTTCAAGTCTATCAATAGACTTTTTAGCACAAGAAGTAAATTTAAAGGTTATCTCATTTTGCAGTTGAAGAAATTGAGGCCTCCAGAGAATTGCCTTATTCACAGGCAAAACAGAGCAGAGGTGTAATTAGAACCCAGATTGTCTGGTGTTAAGTTTTCATCCCAGTCCTGATCCAAATTCTATGAGTGGTCAAGTCACTTTCCTTTCCTGAGTGTCAGTTTCCTTATCTGAAAGGGGGAATAAATATTACTTTCCCAGGCAAACCTGAAAGCTGTGCCCAAATGTATTTTCACAGATAAAATGATCCTTTCATCCATTCTCTTAGCTCCACTTTGAAAAAATTTTCATTTATATCTTTTGTTTTAACATTACCTTTATTTCCATATCTTTCCTCTCCCACACCCATAGAGCCATCTCCTATAACAGAAAAGAAGAGGGAACCTTTTAGCAAAACCTGTTCTCTACTCATAGAAGAGAACCTTTGCAAAGAAGGGAGGGAAGTATATCCTATCTTTTTTTTTTTTTTTAGGACAAAGCTTGATTATTATAATTAATGTTAAATATTAATGAATCATAAAAATATTTAGTATATATGTAGCACTTCTGTGCCAGGCACTGTGCTAAGAGCTTTTCACAATTATTGTCTCATCTGGTTGTCATAACCCTTGGAGATGGGTACTGTTATTAGCATCTCTGTTTTACAGATGTGGAAACTGAGGCAGACAGGTTCAATAACTTTCCTCAGGCCACACAGCCTTAATATCTGAGGCTGGCTTTGAACTCAAGGCTTCCTAATTCCAGACACAGAGCTCTATCCACTAAGATTCAATTTGGGTATTTTGTTATTCTTTTCCATTTCATTGTTGTGGTCTTTGTGTATATTGTTTCCCCAAGTCTGCTTCACTTTTTATCACTTTATGTGTTTCTCCATACTTTTCTGTATTATTCATATTCATAATTACTTAGGATGCAGCAATATTCCATTGCATTCATGCACCACATGTGGTTTAGCTTCTCTCCCCAAAGGGTCTGGGTCTCACTTCCACTGCTATCTGGAGAAAAAAAAAATTGAAAAACATGTTTAAGCAACAACTTCCAAAGCACTTGTAAACACAGCACCTTCCAATTAGGGGTCAGTTTTTTCCTCAAAAACACATCTAAGATGATGGGTTTGTCAATTTTTGTTTGTTTTTGTTATTAATGTAACAAGCAACAAACCCCATATGTAAAGACTTGAAAAAGATGGCATATGAAACTCTGAACTATTATGTACAATTATTGAAAAGTACATATTAAATCTAACGTGATAATACCAAATTTACCCTGCCTGGCTGTTTCTGCATTTCTTTCTGTGCTTCTTGTGTATTTTTTAAAAATTAGGTTGACTCCATGTTTTTTTTGGCATCCTTATTACAATGCATCTTCACCTTCCATCCCCAGCTCTTCTCTCAAAAATAGAAATCCTCCCTTGTAACAAATAAATAGTATCAAGCAAAACAAATTAATGGATTAGCTGTTTCTAAAAATGTCTCATTCTTGTATCCCTGATCCATCACTTCTGCAGAGTGTTATCAATCTTCTTTTGGCAGTCATTTGCCAAGATTGCCAGGATATTACACTTGAGCAGTTACTGAGTTTTTAAAAATTGATTTTTCTTTACATTATTGCAAATGATTATAATTGTAAGTTATATAAAATTTTGGGGGTCTCAGATTCCCTCTTTGTTAGCTCATATGAAGCTCCCCAGGTTTCTATACATCTATACTTTTCTCATTTCTTAGAGCACAGTAATACTCCATTACATTCACATAGTTGTGGCTGGGCAGTAATAGAGAACCAAAATCCAAACCAATAAGACATGAGTTCAAATCCCACCTGTGACACTGACTCTGTGACCCTGAGCAGACTTTTAATCTCTCCAGGCAACTCTGAGGTTACAAATTGCAGAAAAGAAGCATTTGTGGAGGGAATTTTCTCTCTGGAGAAATGAAATCACAAATCCAGAACCTATTCTGCCTATATTTTTATACCATAACTTGTTCAACCATTCTCTAATTGACAGTCAGTCATTCTTTCACCAGTCGTTGGCTACAATAAAAAGCTGCTTTAAATATTTTTGTTTCCATGGATCCTTTTCCTCTTTCTTTGACCTGTTTAGGAATATATGCCTAGTAATGCCATTACTGTTGTTTTGTGCTAAACTCCCTTCCAGAATAGTTAGACCAATCATGGCTCCATTGATATTATATTGGTATTCATGTCGTCTCACAACTCTTTCAACAAGTCACTGTTAGAGAGTCAAAGTAGAATGGTTTTCATTTCTACACAAGAAAAAACAAGATTAAGAAAAGAAAATGAATTGGTAGGGCCAAATGCATTGTCTTGGCAGAATCTGAATTCGCTCTGTAAACCATAAATTCTACTCTTTGTTCTCTTCTGCTTAAATTCATAGCTCAGCACTGAAGCATGTATAAGAATTCACAGATAGGTGATGCAGTGGGGCATCTAGGTGGCGCAGTGGATAGAGTACCAGCCCTGAAGTCAGGAGGACCTGAATTCAAATCTTGTGTCAGACACTTAACACTTCCTAGCTGTGTGACTTTAGGCAAGTCACTTAACCCCAATTGCCTCAGCAAAAAAAAAAAAAAAAGGAATTCACAGATAATATAGTTTTTGGTGAGGTTATGTTTTTACAAGTGTGGATTCAAAGGACTCATAATTTTAGAGCTGAAAAGTATCTCAGAGATCATCTATTTATTTATTTAATTTTGTTTTTTTTAATTAAAGCTTTTTATTTTCAAAATATATACATGGATAATTTTCAACATTCACCCCTACAAGACCTTGTGTTCTAATTTTTCCCCCTCCCTTCCCTTATCCCCTCCCCCAGTTGGCAAGTGATTCAACATATGTTGAACATGTGCAATTCCTCTATACACATTTCCACAATTATCATGCTGCTCCAGAAAAATCTGATCAAAAAGGGGAAAAATGATAAAGAAAACAAAATGCAACCAAACAACAACAAAAAGAATGGAAATACTATATGATCCACACTCAGTTCCCACTGTCCTCTCTCTGGGTGTAGATGACTTTCTTCATCACAAGACCATTGGAACTAGTCTGAATCATCTCATTGTTGACTAGAACCATGCCCACCAGAATTGATCATCATATAATTTTGCTGTATAATGTATCTCTTGGGTCTGCTCATTTCACTTAGCATCAGTTTATGTAAGAGAGATCATCTGTTTTAATTGTCCCCTTTTACAGGTGAGAAAACAGACCCAGAGAGGAAAGTGGCCAAAAGTCTCGCAGAGTAGAGAAGTCTAGAATTTAGGTCTTCTGAATTGCATTTGATTAGTAGGTAGCACAGCGGATAGAGTTCTGCGGCTGAAAAAAGGCTTCAGATCATCAGACATTTGTTAGCTATCTGACCTTAATCTCTTAATCTTTATTTACTCAAGGCTCCTCAACTGTGAAATGGGGATAGCAGCACCTTCCTCAAAAGCCTGTGAAGATCAAATGAGATATTTGTAAATTGCTTGATCAGTGCCTGACACATAGTAGGTGATATGTAAATATGCATTTTCCTCCGCCCCCTCCTTTCCCACCAGGTCATGCTTTGGACAGTCCTATGTGGTTGGGCAAAAACAACCAGAAACTGTAGCACTCAAGGATGACCTTCAAGATGGTCAGATCTTCACTGTGATCCATCACTAGTTGTGCTACTATGGACAAAACAAATTCTTTTTCTGCACTTCAGGTTCTTTAACTGTAAGAGGAGGCAAATACCTAAGAGTCTCTATATCCTAAGTTCATATAGTATGTAAAGCACAAGTGCTGTGGGTCACATTGGGCAATGGTTAAACCTTGTGGTCCATGAATGTAATAGAATATTGTATTTACACAGCAGATACAGTATCTGTACACATACAGTAAAACTGCTGTAAGAAATGGATACAGAAAAGCATAGGAAGACTTACATGAATGGATGTACAGCAGAAGGAAGCAGAGCTAAGAATATGAGACTCAGTAACTGCAACAATGTAAATGGAAAACAATCACCACCAAACAATTGAAAATAAATGTTGCAAAATAGCAAAGAACAAGCTTGATCTCAAAGAAGAGATATCTCCTTCCCCTCTCCCAGCTCCTTTGTAGAGGGGAGGTGTCCTCCAGGTAGGGAACATTGCATATAAATTTATCTTTTCAATTTATTGATTCATTTTGCAAAATTTATTTTCCTTTTTCTTTAAGTTCCTTGCTGTAAGGCAGAGATCCTTAATGTTCTCTGTGTCATGGACCATTTTGGCCATCTAATTAAACGTATAGAGAATCTTCAGAATAATTTTTTAAAAATTCATAATTGAAGTAAATGCTAAGTTTTAAGTAAAGGTTAGTAACAATAAAAATGTAATTCTGCCCCCTCTCCCAAATTTTTGGATCCCCTGAAATCTAAATTAGTAACTCTTGCTATAAAGGATTGGTTTTTGGAAAGGGGCATTAGGAGTGAGGGTGGGGACATTTAGGCAATATGAAAACAAAAGATAGAAATGAAAACCTTTTTAAAAAATTCAATAATCAATTATCATTAATTAATGGCCCCTCAAGGCTTTCAATAGGTACCTGAACCTGATTTTGTATAAGGTCAGGAAGTTCAGGTGAGGTAGAACTGGGGACTGATCGGGAAACCAGGCTAGTTTGGGGAATTGCTAGCATTAGAGACCTAAACAAGTGAAGGAACCATCCCCTTTTCTCACTACTCCCACTTACATGTGGATGTCCTTTTTACAGGGAGGGTTTTTAGATTCTCTAGCACAGGAACAGAGTCTCTTCCAGCCTTGATAAAAACCTCTTGCTCTGAGAGCTGGATCTATTTTGTCTGGAATCTACTTATTCTGGAATAAAGGGATCTCATGTTCCCACTGGTTTATAAGGAGGGGGAGAGAAGAACTTGATTTTCTAGCCTCATTACCCAGGATATCTAGAACCTAAGTGGTACTTTCTCTTTTTTCCCCCACCCTAACCCTGAAGGAGCTGTAAGGAGAAGGAACCTTTGCTTCTCTTCAGGGTATTGTTAGGTTTTACCACTGGGTTTAATGTTTGGGTTTTCACTGTCACTTGCAAAGAAGTGGAAACTGCATGAGCTTGAGTTTCTCTGATTGTACCAATTTCCTTGTAAGACTTTTCCATTTATTTATTTATTAAAGCCTTTTATTTTCAAAACATGTATAATTTTTCAACCTTGATCCTTGCAAAACTTTGTTTTCCAATTTCCCCCCATTCTCCCCACCCTCTCCCCTAAATGGCAAGTAATCCAATATATGTTTAACGTGATAAAAATATATGTTAAATCCAATATATGCATACATATTTATACAATTTAATAAATAAATATAATAATATTTGCAAAGCACTTGAAATACAGTAGGGCATTTATTAAATGTTTATCTCTTTTCTTCTTAATGTGATATAGCTCATAAGTGGTGTTTGGTCCTGGAGGAGAGAAGACATTAACCCAGATCTCCTATCTCCTAGTACAAACCTTCAAATTGCATTTTCACCATTAGTTTATTTATTACCATATGTTTCTTCTGGGTCAGTGTCTTCTTGTGGCCAGCATGAGGAGAGTATCAGACTATATGAGATGGATTCAGACACTTCCCCCCATATAGAGCACACAATAGGATTTATCTCCGTGGCTTATTGTTTCCCAAAGCATCCCTTTCTCTCCTCATGAAAAGAACAAGTCAGATATTGAATGTTGAGTCTGATAGAGATAGACTGATGGGGGCTAAACTTGTATTTGCACTTGGGAGACAGAAGTGAATGTTAGTATCAGGGCCCTTTGGGATCCAGTTGAATCAACTGTGGTTTTCTTTGAGTGTTGGAATTGGTGTTAGATTCCTCTTAGAATTGAAAGGGAGAAGTTGCCTGAGGAACCAAACACTATTAAGAATTAATCTTTGTAGATATTTAATTTTTTCAAACATAGACTTCTCTCCTAAGAAAGAATCAAAAGGTATTCACATAAAAATGCACTGCTTTTAGGTTTTATACAAACTGAGTGTGGGGGATAGAGTGAAGCCTATATCCAAACTACTGCAGTCAATTATTCATCCTAAATTTTAATCTTTCCCTTTCCTTATTCAGGAAATTGTGAAGCTCAAATAAGATAATGGATGTAAAATACTTTGCAAACCTTAAGGCATTATACAAATATCAGTTATTATTATTACCACTATCCAGGTGTCTGGTCTGGTGATAATTTCATTCAATATGCCTTCTGTGTTCTCCTACTGAGCTCAAGCAGTTTTTACCAAGCAAAATGTTTATAGAGGTATGTTGATGTATGCTTAACAATGGGGTGGGGAAAGTGGTGAGAGGAAGGAAATGTATATACATACATTTAAGTTTAATTTACATTAGACTTCTTAAGTCTAGATAATAAAAAAATCAAGTTGATTTGTAGCAATTGCTGATATTTGTGTGTGGAGAAGCTTATACTGAAAATTAGAGTTGGTTCCAGCTCAGCTCTGACCTAACTCCATGCTTTGTAGTTCCTAGCACAAGACACTCCATGTTTTCACTTGTTATATCCTTCATGCCTGGATTGTTCCTCATCCCCACATTCTGGCTTCTTTACTATCTCCCAGCTAAGATCCCACCTTCTACAGGATACCTTTCCTTATTCCCTTTAATGCTCAAATTTTCCTCTATTGATTATCTTCAATTTGTACATATCTTACCTGAACCTAGTTGTCTCTCCCATTAAACTGTGAGCTCCTCCAGAAAAGGGACTGTTTTTTGCCTCTTTTTGCACGCTAATAAATATTTACTGACTGGCAGATCACTTTGAATCCTCCAAAAAAGGAGAGATTTCCCACATCTTGAGGCAGTTTCTGGGGATGTTGTAGGAAGTATAAAGTCCTGCTTATGTATGGCTTGGGGCAAATGATCTGTAAGATACCTTCCAAACTTATGATTCTATGAATGTGGACAATTACAGAAAAGGTTTCTTTATTTGCTAATTCATTTCCATTTGATGTGCTATGTGGAATCTTTCCACTAGGGGCCACTGCAAGGACACACCTGAGGTTCTGTCCTTGAGAAAGATTTGTGTACTGAGATCTAGAAGTCTTCCACTATGCAACTGGATTTTAGTAAAATGGTGCCTACCAGCCATTATGGATGTAGAAAGGCAACAGCTGTTCAGTGAATAAGAATCCAAAATCCAGTTTAGTGGGCAGCCAAGGGTGCAGTGAATAGAACATTGGGCCTAGAAGCAGGAAAATCTGAATTCAAAGGTAGCCTTTAGACACTTAATAGCTATATGGTGTGATCCTAGATAAATCACTTCACCCTGTTTGCCTCAGTTTCCTCATCTGTAACATGAGCTAAAGAAGGAAATGGCAAACCCTTCCAGTATTTCTGTTAAGAAAACCTTACAGGGGCAGCTAGATAATGCAGTGGACAGAGTGCTGGCCCTGAAGTCAGGAGGACCTAACTTCAAATCTGGCTTCAGACACTTAATACATCTTAAGCTGTGTGACTCTGGACAAGTCACTTAAACCCAATTGCCTCAACAACAAAAAACCAAAACACCAACATACAAATGTAGAGAACACTTTTTTTTTTTTTTTTTTGGCTCTGCATTAAGATATGATCATTCTGAAGCACTTGAGTGTGGCTGGTCTTGAGCACAAGATCTTAAGTTTCATTAATGTGAGAAGCTCTACATTGTAGGGTGATAGAAAGAAGGCAGAATTTAGATTCAGGAGTTCCAGGTTGGTCTAGATCCTGGATCTGTGACTTACCCTCTTATGTGACTGAGTATATCAGTTTGTCTCAGTTTCAGTTTCCTCATCTTTCAAATGAGGATAATGATTTTCACATTCTCTCCCTCCAAAAAAGTAATTGTAAGGTTCTATTTGGAAATGAGCCATGGCTGCACATGATGTGGTTTAGAATCGATTTTATATAGTCAACAAACATTTTAAAAGTCTTTATTCTCTGCAAAGCAGTGTACCAGGTCCTCCTGGACTACTAAAATCAATAAGATTATGATCCCTTTCTTCACTCAGAGCTATAACTAACTAGCACGGGGTGAATGAGGCTATACCCCAAAGGCTTGCATGAAAGAAGTGCACACTTAGTCTCTGGATCATTTACATCCCTATTCTGCACATCATGGGATTTCACTTGCCTATGTCTCCATTCCCACAATGGTGCCATCACTGCTTCTCTATCTAAATCTGCCTTTTCCCCAGTCTCTGAGCGAGTGTGGGTCAGATTGCTGCTTCTCCAAGGATAACTTGAAGACTTTGTTTTGCTGTTCCTTGAGGCCTCACTTGCTGCTGGCTTCCCCATCCAACTGTTTTTGCCTTTGGGGGCAATTTTCCTGGTTATGGATGTGTTTCTCCTTATAGGAGAATAAGCTTTTTTTCTGGCACTGTGCTAAGTGCTTTTTTTCCTTTTTTTCTCCCTCCCTCTCTCCTTTCATACTTCCTTCCTCCCTCCTTCCTCCCTCTCTTCCTTCCTTTGTTCCTTCGTTCCTTCCTAAATATTACCTCATTTGATAAAGGAATTTACATTCTAGTAGAATTAACTTATTTAATAAATATTTGCTGAATATCTCTTGGGGGCATAGTGCTTCAAGTCTTTTTCAAGTTGTGTCTAATGATTTGTGACCCCATTTGGAAATTTCTTGATAAAGAATTCAAATGGTTTACTGCTGGAACTCTGTCTTCCCAGAAATCAGCCAGAGTCAGGATCACTAAATGTCTTTAATCTTGATCTTTTACGGTCAAAGTTAGGGGATTAAATCTAGCAATCTCCCCACACACCTTCCTCACTGCAACGCGCCCACGAGAGACTAAGAGTGAGCTTCTCAATTTCCTCTTCCTCCTCCTACTCCTCCCACACACGTCACTTCCCCCTCTTTGTCCCACCAATCAAGTCAGCGAGGAATAGCTGGGGAGGGTCAACCTTCAAACAAGTTAATAGGGAACCTTCCAATTGGCAATTAGTCTCATGGGCTCAGTCATCCAAGTCCATTTGCTCAGTTTATATCCTTTACGATTACATCCCTTTCTCCAGCTCATTTTACAAATGAAGAAACTGAGGCAAACAAGGTAAAGTGACTTGCCCTAGTTCACACAACTAATCAGCTTCTGAGGCCTGATTTGAAATCAGAAAGATGAATCATCCTGACTTTAAGCTCAGCATGCTATCCACTGAGCCACTTAGCTACACTATTCAGCTCAAAGCTTTGTGACTTTGAATAATAATCATCCAGAAAATGATATCATAGGACCATGCAGTGTTAGATCATCATCATTTACACTTTAGAGATCATCATCATTTTGTAGATGGGAAATTGAGACATGGAAAAATAAAGACATTTATTCAAAATAAAATAATCTGCATCAGTATAGTACAGAATCTCAATTCATCTTTTGATGTACAATCAACACATGGGAGTAGGGGGGGGAATAGGTTGTTTTCAGGGAAGACTAATACCTCTGGGGTGAGGGCTGCCAAGCCCTTTTCAGGCTTATTTTCCATCTGTGGTGTTCACCTGATCTACTTAACTTTCACCTATAACTCCAAGAAGCTGTAGCATTCAAAGCAGCCACACCCCACTAAACCATTTTAGCAGATGGCTAAACCAGATTGAGGGGAAAAAAGGGGTCTCAAACTCTCCAGTGAGTTGGGGATGCTGTCTACCCCAAGCATGTGAACACTTCTCCTAAGTAGAATGGGTAGATGAGAACAATCTGTTCCAATGGCCATGAAGGCAATTGAAGCAGGAGTTATAGAGATTAATTAGACATTGATGGATATCTAATGCATCTTGAGCCATCACTAGTTGTCTTGATTCTGTTCCACCACTGGATAGTGGTAATTCTGGAGGAGAGAGTACGGCTGACAACTTTGTGCAACTCTGCCTTACTTAAATCCAATTTATGCACAAATCAAAAGACATGACCCATACCATTTTGCTATTTTATCTATCTCAAAGTCCTGTGGTGATGGGCAAGTGACAAAGCAGCAGGTGCAAATATAATGGGAGCCATAGTTATAACCCTATAGGAAGATGCTCTAGGCCATAGGGTCATCTTCTCGCCAGAAACAGTAATGGGATTTGATAACTCCCTAGGGATCTAAGTAGCCTTTTGAGGATTACACTGCTCATCTTTGGATGTGACAAAGGAGCTAGAAAAGGTGCTCTTAAAATTGTGACAATGATGAAGACAATGTATGGTTCAGAGTGCTGGACTGATCATAGACTTATTCTCTCTAAACTAAATATTTATATTTAATAAAATTGTTGGATACAAAACAAAAAGACTATCAGAAGTATAAATTTCAACAGATTACAGCACTTCTCTGAGAAGGAACAGTTTCTTGCTATCTTGGAGGAGAAATTGAGCCAACACACAGTTACCAACAATGGAACAGGAAAAGGAGTGAAAAGCTTTCAGAGATTTGGTATTCAGCACTACATTTGCTCATCTGGGTCAGAATACTTGAAAACATCAAGACTGGCTTGATAAAAATGATGGAGAAACTCAGAAGCTGCTAAATGAAGAAAATGAGAACTCTTCAGGATGTACCAGTAGGATAGTCCATCCATCTCTAAAATTTCAGTCAAAAGTAAAGTACAAGTAAAACTTAGAGAGATACAGGATTCTTGGCTCAGTAAGAAAGCAGATGAAATTCAGTTTTGTGCTGATAGTAACAATCCAAAGTGCTTTTATAAGGCACTGAATGCTATTTACGGGTCAAAGACCAATGGTGCATCTAAGCTACTCAGTATTGCTGGTAGAGCCAAGCTGATTAGCAATAAGGGCATGATTCTAGAAAGATGGGCTGAATATTTCCATAGTGTTTTTAATAGACTGTCATCAATAAATACTGAAGCATTTACCCAGGTTGAAATCAGTCCCTTCCAACCGAAAAAGAGGTTCTTTCCTGTGCCAAAGCATCTGGTGCTGATTCTATTCCAGCCGAGATTTATAAGGGGAAGGGTCATTGCTCATACAAAAGCTTACTGAAATTTTCCAGATCATATGGCAAGAAAAGGTTGTACCCCAGGAATTCAAGGATGCTTTATAGACCATTGTCTATCTCTGCAAAGGAAAGGGAATAAATTGTTCTGTGACAATCACAGGGAGGTCTCTTTCTTAGTCACTGATGGCAAAATTCTTGCCAGAGTCCTACTTAATAGGTTGATCCTACACCTGGAAAAAGGTCATCTACCTGAGAGACAATGTGACTTCAGAAGGAATAGTTGGTGTGGTGTTTGCTGCCCAACAACTTCAGGAAAATGCCATGTGCAGAACAAAGGACTGCACACTACATTTGTAGATCTGACCGAAGCCTTTGATGCTATCAGTTGCAAGGGCTTATGGAAAATTGTCAAAATTTGGTTCCTCAGAAAAGTTCATCAGTATTGTATGTTAATTTCACAATAGTTCAGAGTATGTGCTTGCTCCCATGCTTTTTAGCATGATGTTTTCAGTCATGTTGTCAAATGCCTTCAATGAGGATGAACATGGCATGAAGGTCAGCTACTGCACTGATGTAAATTCTTCAATTTGAAAAGGTTATAAGCCAAAGAGAAAGTGGAGAGTGCTGGTAATTGATTCTTTGCAGGTGATTGTGTACTCAATGCAGCTTCTGAAGCTGAGATTCATCAAAGTATAGAATGATTCTCTGCCCTTTGTGCTAATTTTGGCCTAACAATTAACAACAAGAAAACACATGTGCTTCATGAGCTAGTATCACATCATCCACATGTGAAACCACCAGTTACAGCAAATAGAGAAGTTTTAAGTGCCATGGATAAGTTCACTTTGGCAGTGCTTTCCAGGGATGTCCATACTGATCATGAGGTTGACGATACACTACCAGAGCTAGCTCAGTGTTTGGGAGGTTCTGAAGGAAAGTGTGGGAGAAGAGAGCATTAGAGTGATGGACTGACTACCAAAATGAAGGTCTCCAGAGCCATTATTGTATGTCTGTGAAACATGGACAGTTTACCAGCGTCATGCCAGGAAATGTAATTGTTTCTCTTTGGAAGATTCTGAAGATCACCTAGCAGGATAAGATACCAGACACTGAGGTCCTTTCTCAAACTAAACTGCTAACATTCCAACTCTATTGCAGAGTACAACTCTGTTGGTCTGACCACATTGTTTGAATGCTAAATGTATGCTTTCCAAAAAGACTTTTATGGAGAATTCACAAAGGACAAGTGATCATTCGGTGGTCAGAAAAAAAGTGATACAAAGAGTCTCAAGATCTTAAGAACTCTAGAACTGTTTATATGAGATGGGAGAAACTAACACAGGACCATGGTGTGCCCTCTCAGAAAAGGTGTGGTGCTCTATGAGCAAAGCAGAATTGAAGTAGCTAAGAAGAAACTTGAGATGTGCAAAGTTAGAGAATCCATCCCAAATGTTCGCATTGGTACCCAATTAGTGGCAGAATATTTCTTGAGCTTGTAATAGTTTAATCAGGCACATCGGACATAGTGCATAGTGATATCACTTTGGTCCTCTTCCAGAACAAAATACAACAACCATTCAACCAATAAATCAGTAAACATTTTTAAAACTCTTATAGGTACTAATGTATGGGTATGCAAAAAAGAGGCAAAAGGGAGTATCTGTTCTTGAGGAGCTTACTATACAATGGTAGCACTTACTGTTTAACTTATCCTCTAGTTCTTTATCTGCATTTTATTGATGCTTATGAAACCATGCTAAGAGGACATTTTCTCTTAAGAAAAGAAACAGGTTATATAAAGTTGTATAAGGGATAGTTTAAGGTGTCCCATACTTTAATTAATAAAGTTTTAAATGTTTTAGTTTTCCCAATTACATGTAAAACATTTTTTTAAACACCTATTTTTAAAACTCTGACTTCCAGATTCTCTTCTTTTCTGCCCAATTGAGAAAAGCACATATGAAGTTATGTAAAATAAGGGTATTCTATATTTTGGCCAAGGGGAACCCAAACATCCTGGAAATAGCATGAACAGGGTAGCTCAGCTCATCTTTTTTTTTTTTTTAACCCTGAAAAAACTTTACTTCTCTGAGTTGTATGGGAGCTCACAGTTATCAAAATATCCAGAGTCTCTTGAAACCTGGATTCCTATCTAGCATGGAGAATGGGCATCCTTGTACTGAATTTAGAATTGAGACCTTGGTTAAAGTATTGCTCTATTTACTGCACTACTTAGCTGCCCTACCCTGGCAATGTAGTAAATACCTAATGAATGAATGAATGCTTTTTGACTAATTGATTGATAGTAGGAAAGCTGAAGGGAAGGAAGCCTTTGTTCATTGCCCTTATGACTCAGAACCATGCATTGCCCAAAAGAGCACTAAGGCAGCTTCCTGCTCAGCTTGCTGGTTCTCTGTCTTTCTCAGATTTGATGAATCTTAATAGAAGTGAGGAAAAGAACCTAAAAGAGCCTCATCAATATGTTTATTGGATCACAGTTATTTTAACTTCATCACTTAGTAGATCTTGGAGAAAGAGCTTGCTTTTTTCTAGGAGGATCTTGCCAGTGCTCCATTAGAAGCCGCTATTTAACATACCTGTGAAAATGCTTTCCTAGGAAAGGTTTGTGGGGGAGAAGGGAGAAGGAATAATTTTGCTTCCTTATTAAACAGAGGAGGAGGAAGAGGGGAGGAAAGAAGAGGAGGATGCCCATTCTGTGTTTACCAGATCTGGAAAGCTCCCAAAGAAGAGAAAACATAGGGTTTTACATTTGTCTCTTTGTCAATATTTTTAGAGAAAAAGCCTGCCTTTTGGATTTCACCTTTGGAAAAATTTGTGCTGCTGTTTAAAAGAAAATGAAAGAAAAAATACCCTGAGTCTGAAATTGACTGAGGAAGGATTTGATTAAATTGTTGCTTTTTTTCCTTTCTTCCTCTCTCATCCCTCCCTTTTCCCTTCCTTCCTTCCTTCCTTCCTTCCTTCCTTCCTTCCTTCCTTCCTTCCTTCCTTCCTTCCTTCCTTCCTTCCTTCCTTCCTTCCTTCCTTCCTTCCTTCCTTCCTTCCTTCCTTCCTTCCTTCTTTCCTCCTCCCCTTTTCTTCTTCTTCTTCTTCTTCTTCTTCTTCTTCTTCTTCTTCTTCTTCTTCTTCTTCTTCTTCTTCTTCTTCTTCTTCTTCTTCTTCTTCTTCTTCTTCTTCTTCTTCTTCTTCTTCTTCTTCTTCTTCTTCTTCTTCTTCTTCTTCTTCTTCTTCTTCTTCTTCTTCTTCTTCTTCTTCCCTCTTTTCTATCTCCTCTCCTCTTCTCTCCTCTGCTCACTTCTCCTTTCTATGTTTCAGATTTTCTCTATGGCAGAATGAGAGAATGGACTTGAAGACTTTTAAAGTCTTTTCCAGTTCTAATGTTTAAAATCACATTCTTTATTTTCTCATCAATTTATCCCTGTTAGTAGGGATGTATAAGGATTACGAATTATACCCACATTAAATATTGCAGGAAATGAGGGGAAAAGACAGAATCATTTGCTCCAAAGTGTCATAGTAGAAAGAACTCTGAATCTATCATCACAAGACCTGGGTTTGAGCCCAGACTTAATCACTTATTAATTTGCTCAGGGCAAAAAACTTTCTCTCTTCCAGTTATCAGTTTCCCCATCTGTAAAGTGAGGAGATTGTGTTGTAAATTGGAAAAGCATGTTCCAGGCCATCTGGTTCAAGCTCCTCATTTTATAGAAGAGGAGACTGAAATAAATTTCCTTATTTCAGTCACACAGGCAATAAGGCAAGATCTGAACCCAGAACCCTGACACTTTCCACTGTACTATGCTTCTGCTTCTCAGAGATTCTCTCTAAAATCCCTGCACAGAGAGCATCCCTTAATGGAAAGAAATAGCACATTACCAAGGAATAAATGTATTCTGTTAAGTCATGACCAGCTTTTCCCAAGCCAGAATATAGAGACAGCATGGGAAATGTTTTTAATAAGTTGTTATCTGCATAGCAGTCCCAGAGTTAATGAAAACCCAGGATAATAATGGCAGCAGGGAGAAATATAGATATAAGAAAAATAAGTACCATTAGGGGCGATATGCTTGGGAGTTTCAATTTTCATTTAGGAATTGGTTCTGGTGGCATTTCACTCACATTGAGTTGCAGGGTTGGGATGGGGGCGAGTTTTGGGAAGGGGAGGGTTGGGGGGTAGAAGGAGCTAGCAATGCAGCTTGATATGAAAATGAATTTTGGTTTTTAAAAAAATCATACATGCTTCACCCTTGGTGGAATTGCAGGCCTCCCACAACATTGACTGCAGGGAAGGGGAGATGTTGAATAGCAGAAATGACAGAGAATCTGGGGGCTGCTGGGGGGTAAGTGTAAGAGGGAGTGACAAGACAGTTCAGAAAGATCCATCAGCCTCTAATGGAGCAAAAGCCACTGGTTGAGAGAAAAAGTGGGGTAAGGAAGAAAAAGGGAAATCCAAGAGGCAGGGAGCAATCCATCCAAAGAATGAAGCAGCAGAGAGAGGATGGGATTATGCAGTTAAATAGCCTCACATAGGAGAGACTATCCCTTTTGCCTATTCCTTAGGCTTCTCACCTACCAACCCCCTTCTTGTCTGCCAAGCCTGGTGGCGCCAATAGTATCAAAGCTCATGGGACTTAAAGACAAGTAGAGAATTTGTTAAGGGTGGGGGGAGGAAATGGAGGAGGAGGGGGAAGGAAAGAGAGGAAAGATGGAGGAACTAAGATGACCTAAAAACCCATGGGAATCAGGACAATACTGTGGAGTGAGAGGATCTGAATCAAATTCCCACTTTGGAGATCATTCTTTACTTTTATGAATCTCAGTATCCTCATCTATAAAATGAGATTGAAGAAGATAATCTCTGAGGCTTAATTCTTTGATTCTATGATTTGCCCCATCAAATTTCAAAATATATTATAATGTGGCAAATAGAAAAATATCTAGTACTGGTGTGTTTCTGTGTGTGTATGTGTGTGTGTGTGTGTGTGTGTGTGTGTGTGTGTGTGTGTGTATGTGTTTGGCAATATAGTATAATAGAAAAAAGACTGGATCTGTAGCTGCAAATGAGTGCATTTAGGTTTAGAATTCAAAAGAATTGCATTCATAGGTTGGGAAGTTGGAAGGAACCTCAGATATCACCTAAACTGTGGCCCATAGAGGTCAGTGACTTGTCCAAGCTAACAGAGCATTAAGTGACAGAACTAGATTCTGAACTGAGTTTCTGAGATTCCAATCCCAGAGCTTCTGCCATTGTTCCAGCAGGCAAAACAAAACCAAAAAATGGCTTCCATTGAAAAAGACTATTCCCTTGTAACTGAGGGCAACTTTCCTGATCCAAAGTAACTGAATACCACTACTAATAATAAAAAAGTTGATTTTTTTTGTCTTTTTTTATTAAAGCTTTTTATTTTCAAAACATATTCATGGATAATTTTCAATATTTATCCTTGCAAAACTAAATGTTACAAATTTTTCCCTTCCCTTTCCCCCATTCTCCTTCCCTAGGCAGCAAGTATATGCTAAACAAGCATGATTTTTCTATACGGGTTTTCACCATTATCATGCTGCACAAGAAAAATCAGATCAAAAAGGAAAAAATGAGAAATGCAAGCAAATACAAGCAAACAACGCTGTGTTGTGGTCCACACTCAGTTCCCACAGTCTTCTCTCTAGGTATAAATGACTCTCCATCACGAGATCATTGGAACTGGCCTGAATCATCTCACTGTTTAAAAGAGCCATGTCCATCAGAATTGATCAATGTATAATCCTGATGTTGCCATGTACAGCATGCTCACTTCACAGCATCAATTCATGTAAGTCCCTCCACGTTTTTCTGAAATCAGCTTGCTGATAGTTTCTCATAGAACAATAACATTCCATAGCATTCATATACCATAACTTATTCAGCCATTCTCCAATTGATGGGAAGCTACTTTTTTGCTACTATAAAAAAAGTAGAATCTTAATCAACCAATTGTTATATATTTCCTTAATTTCAGAGGGGAGCCAACCACATTGGATGGACCCCTAATGAAAGATTTAGGAGAAGATCTAGACAAAGGTCA
This sequence comes from Sminthopsis crassicaudata, assembly GCF_048593235.1. Taxonomy (NCBI): domain Eukaryota; kingdom Metazoa; phylum Chordata; class Mammalia; order Dasyuromorphia; family Dasyuridae; genus Sminthopsis; species Sminthopsis crassicaudata. The sequence continues at coordinate 285,609,212 of NC_133620.1, forward strand.
CGCAGGATAAAAATGCTACTTAATGGCCACCATTTATATAACACTTTATGGACATGCAAAGGATAGAGAGAGTACTGAGTATGGAATTAGGAAGACAGGAGTTCAAACATGACCTCAAACATTTACTAACTGTGTGACCTTTGGGAAAGTCATTTAACCTGGTTTGTCTTAGTTTCCTCTACTGAAAATAGGAATAATAGTAGAACCCATCTCCCAAGTGATTTTTTGTAATAATCAAAGGAGAAAAATATAAGTAAAGTGCTTTAGCATAGTGCCTGACACATAGTGGAAGCTATATAAATACTAGCTATTCTTATTATTGTATTATTACTTTAAGGTTTGCAAAATGCTTAACATATTATCTCATTTAATCTTCACAAAAACCCACTGAGATAGGGAATGTTTTAAAACTCTATTCCATAAATGAAAAAAATGAGACTTTAAGTGAATTTGCCAAGGTTAAGCATTCCCCCAATGAAAGTTTCCAAACCAGGTCAGCTTCATTCCAATTCCACAATCTTTTTGGCTGTGCCACAATATCTCTCAGTATGTGAAAACCTGTGTGTGGATGGGTTGTGATATGCAACAGTGAAGGAACTACCCACATTGGTGAGATGCATACATCCATGGAAGTATAGAATTATCCCTACTATGTGCTTAGCACCATGAGGAAAAAGGTCCTAAGACTTAACAAATTTATTTGCAAGACATTTTGGTATAGTAACAGGAGTCATGTACCAGTTCTAGTCCTGGCTTTCCTATCACCTAGCAAAACCATGTGGCTTTATGCAAATATCTCTGAGCCCCAGTTTCCTCATCTGCAAAATGTGAATGTTGGACTAAATGATTTATCTCCCCCTTTTTTTCCAGCTCTGGTGCTCTATGATTCTAATCTCGTTGGGGAGACAAGACTAACACAAGTGAAAACAACAGCAGACAATATAAGACAGGATATAATTAAGTGCTAAATTGTGTAGTACAGGCTATAATTTGCATCCTGAGGATCTTTGAAAATAGATGGACAACCATCTGTCTTGAGTGGAAAAGGGCAGGCTCCTGACCTGCCTAGAGATGAATATTTCCTCCCAGCTCCAGAATTCTGTGGCTCCAAGTTGGGCATTTCTAAATGCCGCTGCATGGACATTGTGCTCACAGACCCTGCCTTGGAAAAGGACAAGGCCCTGAAGAAGGTAGGCAAGGATAGGGTCAGGAGAGAGGTTTCATAGGTTTGTAGCATAAACTGAACTCACCAAATGTTTATTACCCAGCTACTATATGCAAAATACCATGGATAGGGAATTGGTCTCCAGATTATATACTGCCCCAGACGAATCACTTAACTTTTCAGGCAATTCTTTTAGACTATATATCTAATAGAATAGGTGTTACTCTCCCAAGAGAGGAGATTCTTCACAGGAGCTCTCTACATTGATAAAATCATAGAGCATGCTAATACATACGTGTATGCACACATATATGTGGGTATGTGATATATATATATATGCAAGACACTGCCCTGGAATGTAGGAATATAAATAGGAAAAGATGACACAGTCCTTACCCTCAAAGAGCTTACAATGGACTGGGAGTGGGATAATGAAAGGTAAAACAGCTAAGTAAATACACATAAATCAATAAGTCACTAGACATTTATTAAATGCCTACTATGTGTCTTTATTGATTTTTGGTCATTACAGTCATTTCCAACTCCTCATTACCCCATTTTTTGTGGGGTTTATTTAGCAAAGGTATTGGAACAGTTTGCCATTTCCTGATCTCCAGTTCATTTTACAGATGAGGAAATTGAGTGAACTGATTTGTCCAGGCTCACAGAGCTAGGAAGTGTCTGAGACCAGATTTGAACGCAAGAAAAGAAATATTCCTGATTTTAGATATCCTGCACAGAACTGTGTTAAGGACTGGGGATACAAAAAGAGGCAAATGACAGTTTCTACCCTCAAGGAGATTACAGACTAATGTAGGAGACAACAAGCAAACAAATATGCACAAAGCAAATTATTTGCAGGATAAATAAGGCATAATTAAAAGAGAGAAGCAACTAGAATTAAGGTTTGGAAAAGAGATTGTAGAAGACAGGATTTTTAGATGGGAACTTAAAGAAAGCCAGGGAAGTCAGTTGGCAGAAAAGAAATGGGAGAATATTCTAGGTGTGGGAGACAGCCAGAAAAAATATCTGAAGCAAAGATAGAGAGTCTTGTTTATGGAACAGCCAGAAGGCCAGTGAATATAACTAATTAAGAGACTATAACCAACAGTTTGGTCCCATGTCCATGACATGAAAGAAGTCAAGCCAAGGGATAAGAAATTCAAGGAAAAAGCACTAACTTTTAGCTGGAGAAGGAATCAGGAAAAACTTCATGGAGGGAAATCCTAGGAACATAAATCTGTAAAGACCTAGAAGGGACCTGAGAGATCACTTAGTCTTAAATATTTTATAGATGAGGAAATGGAGGTTAAATAACCTTCCTAAAGGCACAAAGTGACAGAAATGAGTTTTGCATCCAAGTTGTCTAAACTTAAAAATCTAACAGCCTTTCCAGAGTACACCATTGGAAGTGGAACCTGAGCTGGTCCTTGAAGGAAAGGAATGGTTTCAGCAGTCAGAAATAAGGAGAAGTCTATTCTAGGCATAAGAGACACACACCACATATAGAAATGTAGGAGAGGGAAAGGGTAAGCAGAGGTTGGGATAAAAGACCTTAAAGGCCATATGGTCTAACTCTCTCATTTTACAGATGAGGAAACTGAGAAAGACAAGACAAAGTGACATTTCCTGCTCAGGGTCACAGAGTTAAAAAGCTTCAGGGATTAGAGTTGAACCCAGGTTTTCCTAACTCTAAATGTAGCTATCTATCTACTGTACATCAATGCTTCTTCTTCTTTTTTAAATATTATTTTATTTTTCAAATACACACGGGGATACTTTTCTCTCACTTTTGCAAAACCTTTGCAAATTTTTCTCCTCTTCCCACCTCCGCAAGACAGTAAGCAATTGGATAAGTTAAACATGTGCAGTTCTTCTAAACATATTTCCATATTTGTCATGTTGCATGAGAAAAAACTGATCAACAACAGGATGATTTCAAAGAGGCCTGGACAGACTTACATGAACTGATGCTGAGTGAAGTGAGTGGAACCAGGTGAACATTGTACACAGCAGCAATGAGATTATACAATGATCACTTCTGATGGACATGGCTCTTTTCAACAGTGACATAATTCAGATCAGTTCCAATGGTCTTATGATTGAGAGAACCATGTGCACGCAGAGGGAGGACTGTGAGGATTGAGTGTGGATCACAACAAAGTATTTTCACTTTTTTTGTTGTGGTTTGCTTGCTTTTTGTTTTCTTTCTCATTTTTTTCTTTTTGATCTAATTTTTCTTATGTGGCATGATAATTGTGAAAATATATATAGGAGAATTGCACATATTTAACATATATTTGATTACTTGCCATCCAGAGGAGGGGGTGAGAGGGAAGGAGGAAGAAAAAAACTGGAACACATGATTTTGCAAGGATGAATGTTAAAAATTAAATGCATATGTTTCTAAAATAAAAAGCTCTAATTTTAAAAAATCTGATCAAAAGGGAAAAAACTGAGAAACAAACAAACACAAACAAATAAACAAACAAAAACAAGCAAACCACAAAAAGGTGAAAATACTATGCTTTGATCCACATTCAATCTCCATAATTCTTTCTCTGGATGCGCATGGCCCTTTCTATCACAAGTCTTTTGGAATTGACCTGAATCACTTCTCAGTGCTTCTTTTAAGACTAGAACACAGTCTTAACTTAGTCTCTAACAAGGTGGATGACCTTGGACAAGTCAATTTTCTTTTCTGGCTCTCAATTTCCTCATAAACAAAATAAGGAGGATAAATTACATATGCTTTCTTTGTATATTTTCTATCATTGTATCCCTAATGTCCAACATAATTTATGTCTCAATGGTCCCCTTCAGCCACACCAACTGGGTCTTACCAAGAGTTAGCATGGTATATATGTCTTTTCTGTTGAGTAAATTTGTGCTCAGTTTTTCCATGCTTACTTTCCCTTTGGGTTAGTTCCTGCTTTTCATCCCCTGCACTTAGCACAGTACCTGGCATATGGTAGATGCTGATTTAGTATTTATTAATTGACACAAAAGATAAGGAATAAGACCCCTTCCAGATCTACTGCTGGCTACCAATATGAGAGATAGAGCTTACTCTTCATTATAACATGAATTCCTTAAGAATGAGAGCTAATGTATCTATGTACTAGTCTTCTTGACCTTCTCCACTTCATTTCCGGAGGCTTTTTTTCTCAATAGTATTTTATTTTTCCAAATACATGTAAAAATAGTTTTCAGCATTCATTTTTGTAAGATTCTGAGTCCTAAATTTTTCTCCCTTCCTCCCTTACCACCTCCCTCCCCAAGACAGCAAGAATATAGACTAAACATGTACAATCCTTTTAAAAATATTTTCATACCTGTCATATTGTACAAGAAAAATCAGAGCAAAAGGGGAAGAAAAACACAAGAAAAAAAAAGCAAGCAAACAAGGGTAAAAATATTAAACTTCAATCTTCATTGCCTTTGTAGTTTTTCCTCTGGCTGTGGATTGCATTTTCCATCCCAAAGAGACTTTTATTTTATTTTATTTTATTTTTTGACAGGTCCATGATTTCATTGGTATAGGGAAATCCCCAATGAGGAGACTCCCACTACTTATGCAAGTTAGCACTTACTCTGCCCTTTATAATTTTAGAAAATTGCCTGCATGTCTGAGAGACTAAGTGACTTACCTATAGTCATATAGTCGTTAAGTCTAGAATTGAGATCAGGTTTTCTTAACTTCTAAGCCAAGCTCTCTACCCATTAATCTACTCTAATACTCAACTGAGACATGTAGTAGGTACTTAATAAACTGATTGGCATCTTTTGAATTCATACCATTAGTCGCCAAGCCAACTGTGGGGTTCCTGTTCTGCCCCCAAAATGCACAATCTCCTGCCACCCACCCACCATGCCCAACTTAGCCAGTCCAGTCAGTCTTAATTAAGTGCTAATCATGGACATTTAATGCATGTCTTCAGAGGAGGGACCATGACACCCAAGGAGGCTGCATTCTAGCGCCAGTTATTCTTTATTCTTTTCTTGTCAGCAGGGCTGAAGGTCGCCTTCTAAAATTGCGAGTCAGTCATTAGTACTGAGGATGAGGTCAGGCGAGAGCGTGTTTGAAGCCTTTGATAGCACAAGGCAAGTGCCGGTGCCAATTATTCAAGATCTTTTTGTGCACCGATGATTGCATGCTTATGGCTTGTAATCAGAAGGATGCACGCACAGTGACTGCTAGATGGGGCCTGGCCAAAGCTGCACTTCAGTTGGGTCTGACTGTCACTATCAGGAAGGAGAGCTAACCTGATAGACAGCTCGCCTGGCAAGCACCGGTTGTCCAACTTCAGTAGCTTACTCCCGAAAGCTACTGATATTCTTTGCTATCTCTTGAGAAGCTATCCTTTGTAAAGAAACAACCTTTTGATGGGGAACAAAATGTAATGGCACTTCATGAGACCTTTGATATGCTTGTGGTAGGAACATGGCATTAAGGTCAGGACTAAAATAACCAAGCTCCTAAATGTGTGTCTTCCTAAACCCAGCCATGGTCTGTGTCCCGCCTTTGCCCAGGAAGCTTGCTGCTTCTTTTCACAGATGATATACCTGAAACAGCAAGATAAAGTTTGAAACGCAGTAGTACTCGAGAAATGTCCTAGTAGTGGAATGTCATCAGCCCAGCTCTATAGGGCACAAGGTTGGCAACAATCTTTAGACTTCCCCTAAAGAAATCTCTATGGCCAGTTCCCTTGTCTGTGTAATTTCTGTGCAGTTTCCTGAAAGGCCTGTAGGAAAGCGTATGACATCTCCTCACTGTCCCTTTTTCTATTTGTCCCACATGTGATTTCCCAATTAGAATGTTCTTTGAACATAGGTATTAGGTCGTATGCTTCTTGTGGAATTACCACATTATGCTTAGCACAGTGTTAGGCATACTGAGAACATGGAATAGTGAAAAAGAGATTCAGGCTTGGATTCACAGAACCCATATTCAAATCCTGACTCCTCCATTTGCTACTTGGATAATTGTTGGGCAAATCCCTTCCCTGGGACTCAGTTTCTTCATCTGTGAAATGAAGACTAGATTGCCTCAAAACTTTACATATATAATCCTATGATCCAGCATCACTTTGATTCTGTATACATTTTTGGATGATTGTATGGAGGACATAGTCCATGTACACAGAGAGTTTGTCTTGTAGTTGAGGAGAGTCTTAGAACCAGATGCATTCTAAGGATTCTAATTACATGCTTATATGTGTGTGATGAAATTTGACCTAACATATGAAATAGCTAAAGAGGGCTTTAGAAAGATGACCTAATGCTTAACATAGGTCTCCCATCCCACAGGAGCACTTAATCTAGAGATATGAAATAAACAAAGAATTGTTCTATGTTATTACTCTGCTCAACGCCCTTCAATAGCTCCCTTTTATCTCCCAAATAATGGCAGATTCTTTAGTCTGGCATTGAAGCCCTTCTGAAATTGGGTTCCAGTTTATTTTTTTTTTTACAACTTTTCCCTCACATACTTTGTGAACCTGCCAAGCCAGACTATTTCTTGTTCCCCTGACAACCTACCCTTGCCCACCTCTTGTGTATTTGCTCATGCAGTTCCTTATTCTTAGAATACCTCCCCAGCCACCCACCCAGTCTCTGATTGGTAAAATCCTAGTTATCCTCCAATGTCCAAGGCCAATGTTACCTTCTTTATAAAGCTTACTGTGATCTTTACCTTTTCATCTCACCCCAGTCTTTTATTTGTCTTTCTCCTTTGTATTTTGGTTAGTTCTGTGTATGAATTATTTTTTCTGAGGCAGCTAGTAGGCCCAGGGAGAGTTCTGGTCCTGGAGTGAGGAAACCTCATCCTTCTGAGTTCAAATCTGCCCTCAGATACTTACTAGCTGTGTGACCCTGGGCTAGTTCACTTCACTCTGTTTGCCTCAGTTTCTTTCTTTGTAAAATAAGTCGGAGAAGGAAGTCTTTGCTAAGAAAACTCCAAATGGATTTACAAAAAGTCAAGCAACTGAAAGAACTGAACAATAACAAAATGATCAGTTTTACAGGGACAGCTAGGATAGTAAGTGGATAGAGCAATGGACTTGAGGTCATCAAGACCTGAGTTCAAATCCAGCTTCAGATACTTATTGGCTATATGACCTTGGACAAGTCATTTAATCTCTCTTTACCTTAGTTTCCTCATCTGTAAATTAAGAATAATAAAAGCACCTGCCTCCCAAGTTGTTGTATGGATCAAATATGATAATATATTTTTAAAATGCTTTGCAAACCTTTAGCATCATACAACTTAAGTTATTATTCTGTTCTTGAATTGCAATGGACTGCAGTTTTATCCATCTTTTATCCTCCCTCTTTTCCCCAATCTTATGATTTGTTGAACTGAATGGAATTGTTATAGAGGAATAAATTCAAAATACTGCATGTCAACTCTCAATTTTCTGCACTAATGGAGAGAAGCAGAGTCATGAGTAATCCCAAATGGTGAGAAAATATTTCTATTTGGCTTTGAAATAAGCTTTTGTATTTACCTTTGGCTAGGGGTATTTGATGGGAATTGAGACAATGATAGAGACAAGCTCTGAAGTTCTGACAGAAGAGTCAGTCAGAGGCAAAACTGTTTTGACTTTCTCTTCCCACCCTCCAGCTTAACTATCCCTGCCTTACTTCTCTCCAAAAGCTCTCTGGGAAGGGATGAGCTGCTTTTAAAGAATAGTACAAGGGGAAGGCTATTGGCTGGGACAGAAGGTGTGCAAAGAATCTCCCTGAAGAACTGCAGGTTCTCTGTAGAGATTAGACATCACCAAAGCAAATAATTAGATGAAGTAGGAACTTTCAAGTCAATTGAAAGGGAAGCCATTTTTTTTCCTGGAGATAGACCAAAAGATTCTTTTTTTTTTTAATTTTTATTATATATTTTTATAATATTATCCCTTGTATTCATTTTTCCAAATTATCCCCTCCTCTACTCCCTCGCCCCGATGACAGGCAATCCCATACATTTTACATGTGTTACAATATAACCTAGATACAATACATGTGTGTAAATACCATTTTCTTGTTGCACAATAAGCATTAGATTCCGAAGGTACATGTAACCTGGGCAGACAGATATTAGTGCTAACAATTTACATTCACTTCCCAGTGTTTCTTCTCTGGGTGTAGCTACCTCTGTCCATCATTGATCAACTGGAAGTGAGTTGGATCTTCTTTATGTTGAAGATTTCCACTTCCATCAGAATACATCCTCATACAGCATTGTTGTTGAAGTGTATAGTGATCTTCTGGTTCTGCCCATTTCACTCAGCATCAGTTGATGTAAGTCTCTCCAAGCCTCTCTGTATTCCTCCTGCTGGTCATTTCTTACAGAGCAATAATATTCCATAACCTTCATATACCACAATTAACCCAACCATTCTCCAACTGATGGACATCCATTCATCTTCCAGTTTCTAGCTACAACAAAAAGAGCTGCCACAAACATTTTGGCACATACAGGTCTCTTTCTGCTCTTTAGTATTTCTTTGGGATATAAGCCTAATAACAGCAATGCTGGGTCAAAGGGTATGCACAGTTTGATAACTTTTTGGGCATAATTCCAAATTGCTCTCCAGAATGGTTGGATTCTTTCACAACTCCACCAACAATGCATCAGTGTCCCAGTTTTCCCACAGCCCCTCCAACATTTGTTATTTGTTCCTGTCATCTTAGCCAATCTGACAGGTGTGTAATGGTATCTCAGAGTTGTCTTAATTTGCATTTCTCTAATCAGTAGTGATTTGGAACACTCTTTCATGAGTGGAAATAGTTTCAATTTCATCATCTGAGAATTTAGAACAAAAGATTCTTGAAGGGACTTCCTGAAAGTGTTTTCTGCATACAAGTTGGAAAGTGAGGCAGGGAACAGGTGGAAGTGACTAAGGCAGTATTTTACACAGAGAAAAAGACAAGTGTCATATGTTCAGCTGAAGTGGGAGAGGGGATCCTTGTGTCTCCATTTCTTGCTCTCTTGGGAATTTTTGATGTGCCTTAGTCCTACTACAATGGAAGCTTGAGATAGATCCATTAGGTTACTTAGCTGTCTTTATTTTATTATTCACTCATTTATAGTCATGTCCATGACTCCACTTGAGGTTTTCTTGGCAAAGATGCTACAGTGGTTTGCCATTTTCTTCTCCAGTTCATTTTACAGATGAGAAGACTGAGTTAAACAGGGTTGAATGACTTACCCAGAGTCATGAACTAGTGAGTATCTGAGGCCATATTTGAACTCGAAAAGATAAGTCTTCCTGACTTCAGGCTCAGTGCTCTCTTTAATTTTAATATCTATCCTATGTACTATTTGGAGCCAAAGGGAGCCTCAGGAATTTATTGAGGTGAAGAGTGACATGACTCAATCTATCTGTACTTAAGAAAAATTACTTTGGCAGTTGGAAAAGGTAAGAAGGGTAATAGGGAGAACAATTAATTAGGAGACTATCAGTATCTGTATCACCCAACTTTTAAATGACAGGCGAGAGAATTCTTGTTCACCTGAGTTTGATGTGCGGCTTTTGCATTCCCTTAAAACTTTGATATTCTATGATTCTAACCCAGGAGATCTAACCCAGGAAGGCTAGCTAGAGCTGGCTGCCTTCCGGATGTTGGAATGCCCTGTTCTTTCCATCTCTGAGCACGCTCCCGCGCGCGCGCGCGCACACACACACACACACACACACACACACACACACACACACACACACACTCCTCCCCCCTTCCCTTCTTCACTGATATACTTGTATAAACCCTCCAGACGCTATTCGCATCATTAGGAATCCCCGTTTTACCTAAGGACCTCACCCATCACACATAATTGGCTACTGTCTCCCCTCAGCTTGAGATGCCCTTGCAGCATGCCTAAAGACTACCTCCATAGCACACACCCAGAGCTCTCCCCCTTACTTCCCACTCCCTTCACATTGAAACCTCGATCCCCGTCTAAAACACACATCTCCCACGTATCAGTAGGAATCTCTCCCCACGCCTACCTGACTAATACCTCGGACTCCCCTCTCTCCCCAGTGACAAATATCTCGGATTCAGCTCCCTTCTCCCTCCACCTCATACCTTTCTCTCTTTCTCTTTCCCTCACGCATCACCCCTTACCCTCAGTATCCCTCTCTTGCTTACCCGTCCCCTTTCAACCTTAGTCTTGCTTCTCATCGATTCTCTCCCAAAACTCGATCCTATCAAACCCCTTCGTGGCCTTTTGATACCCCAGAAGCCGAAATCTTTGCCTGCCTCCTCCCAGTATAGCCAAATCTGCACCTATACTCCCACTTGTCGCCCCTTCCAAACCCCCTCCTCGTTGTTTCCCCCGCCTCCCCTTCCCAGCCCCAGCCCACAAGACAGACCGAGACCCACCCCCAACGTGAGCCCCACTGTATCCCCCGCCCCTCCGGGACCCCGCCCTTATCCTGCCACTTCTAGGAACCGTCTCCGCCCCTCCTGCCCGGAGCCCCCAGTCCATCCGCGGTACACCCAGCTGGTTCGGTCTGGGAAGGGAAGGTGGCTGGAGCTGGGGAAATTTGATTTTCCCGCAGCCCGACTGCCTTGGAGCAGAAGAGGCGGCGCTCTCAGCCAGTTTCCCAACCCTGCTTGCTCGCTTGGATATTGGAGGGAGGCAAACCTTGGAGCCCGACCACACAGCCACCTAGATCCCTGCGTCCTCCACTTCTCCAGCTCGGTTCCCCCCTTTCTTCCTCCTCCGTCCCGCCCTCTCAGTTCTCCCATTCTCCTTTTAACCCCCCTCTTCCTGTCTTCCTCTTCAACAACCCTCTTCCCTTCCCCTCCGATACCCTTCTTTCCATCTCTCTCTCCAGCAGCCCTCTCCTCATCTTCTTTGCGCTCCTCTCTCCAGCTCCCTTTTACATTTTCTGTTTCCCCTCGTCGCTCCTTCCCTGCCTCCGTCCCCTTCTCATCTTATACTATCTCTTATCTCGTCCTACTCTCCATCGCTTTCCACTCCCTATTCCTATCCCCCTCTCCCTATCTCTGCCTCCCTCTTCCCGTCTCCTTCTCCCCACCCATTTCCCCACATCTTTCTTTTTTTTCTCTCCCTGCTGCTATTGCTGCTCTTTCTCCTCCTTTCCCTCTCCACAGCCTCTGTTCTCCCTTCTTTTCATTCCCCCTCTTCCCCGCTTTCTCTCACTCTTCCTACGCCCCTTTTCTACCTCTTTTCCCCTTCTCTGTCCTGCCCATCGTCCGTCCCCGAGTTGGGGGTGAGCTCAGCTGCACCCCGCGTGCTGGTTCCACCCTACTAGCCCCAAAAGAAGCCCCCAAAGGCTTTATTTTGCCGCCCCCCAAAGGGGGCAATAAGTCAAGGTGGGTGGGTAATCGTGCTGGGGGCTTAGCCGGGCAATGGAGCAGCCGGAGGACATGGCGTCAGTGAGTGAGTTCGACTCCCTGGCCGGCAGCATACCAGCTACCAAAGTGGAGATCACCGTGTCCTGCAGGTGAGTGGCCACGCTCCCCTAAATCATTGATAATGGCATTAAGAGACTGACAGATTTTTTCAGCTCTCTTGGATTCGTTCTACCTCTCAACCCTAGTCAGGACTTTTCCTTCTTTTCCTCCATGGTTGTCTGAGTATCCCCACCACACCTACTCCTTAAAGCTTGGTCCCTTAGGAACTCATATGTCTCTTTCCTGGATGTGTTAAACCTCTGCTTTGCCCAGTTCTGATCTCACCCTCACCCAGTTTTTCTATTATCTCCTTCCTAGCTCTTAGTTGTGGAACCTGCTATGTGGAATGTGGTGTGGGTATATTGGGGGAGGGGAGTCAGGGGAAGACCAGGTACAAATGATTCCTTAGGAATGAGGGTAGCCCAGCTTAGATCAGGAAAGTTTGTGTTCTGTGTTTTGATTGTATAGAGAGCTAGAAAAAAACCGGGAGGGAGGGCAAGCACCTGAGGAAGGGGGAATGTATGGTGAAGCCTGGGGAGATGCAATTCCTGATATTCAGATTAGTCTTAGATTTCAAAATCTGCAGTCTAGTCCAGGTTTGTCTTTTAATAGCCCCCTCCCACATTGAAGTTGTTGGTTCTAAGCTCCTCCATTCTATATTCCTTAGTCTCTTCAGTCTCCCATGTTCCCTTCTAATTTGTTTCTAGTCTCAGCATCCCTTCCTACATCAACAGTTGTTCTCTGAAAAATAAGGTTTGATAAACTCCTGTCCACATTAAAGAAGACTGATCATTAACTGGGATCACAGCCTTTATCTAGAGGAATGGAATTTCTGATAGAAGCCAGAGGAAAAGAAGCTTTTTTTTTTTTTTTTTTTAATACTTCTTCCTAAACCACACCATGACATTATGGAATCATCACTTAAGATCAATGCCAGTCTTGTTCTTGTGTCTCTAAGGTTCTTGAGCCTATCAAAGAAATGGCCTTGCCTTAGGATAGCTTACGGTGAAGAAATCTGATTGGCAAACAATATTTTCCAATCCAGCTTCTCTGCTAGCATATGGAAAATATGGTGGGAATTGTAGGGATTTGGGGGTATGTGTGTGAGGAGTGTGTGTGTCCGATCTGTCATATATCCAGCAAGAGTTATCCCCTATAGCTTTGGCTCGAAAGCCTTTCATATCAACCACATTCTAATCTAACACCCTTATTTCCAGAGTTCCTTCAGAACCTTCTTCCCAATCATCTACCTCCCAGAAATATAAATATTATGTAGGTAGTAGGAAGAATGTTGTTCAAAGGGAGGGAGCTAACCCTGTGAATGGGGAAATTTGTCAAAAATGAGGGTTTTCCCTAGATTTTTGACATCTTATAGCCTAGGGTGGGAGAAAGGGAAGGATTAGTGTGAAGTCAGTCTAGTGTGAGGATTGTGGGAGCCATCAATCTTACCTAGGCCTTCATCACCTCCTAGATCCTGTAAAACAACCTTCATATACTCTTTTCCATTTTCAATCCATCCTACACACTGCTTCTGGAATGGTCATCAAATACCATTTGCTTTTCATGCCATAACCCTGCTTCATGATTCTCTATTGCTAATTATGTTGCATCTCACCTGCTCAGCTAGATTCAAAACCTTTCTCAAAATCTCCATATTTCATTATTCTTCTTTATCATTGTACTTTCAACCATTCATTCACTCAATATAAATTTGACTACCTAGTCTGTGAAAATGGATGTGATAATTGCTGCATCCATGTCTTGGTAGAATATATGTCATCTCTCTATCCTTTCCCTAAAATGTACTCTTGATTCCTCTCTAGTCATTTTTGTCTCCTCCCTTTCTTAAGAACCAAGCCAGATAATCACTTCTATGAAGTCTTCCCCACAAATAGCACCCAATTTTGACCCAGCCTTAATTCTGGCCCTTAGAAACTTGTAATTCAATATTGTGAGAGTTGAGGAGAGAGATAGAACTGTTAGAAATCATAGACCCCAGAGTTTGTAATCTTTTTTGGATCATGGATCACTTTGCCTGTTTAGGGAAGCCTGTGATTCTCATAATAATGCTTTTATTTTATTTTATTTTTTGGTTAGACAATCAGGTTAAGTGATTTGCCTTGGGTCACACAGCTAGTAAGTGTCAAATTTCTGAGGCTGGATTTGATCTCAGGTCCTTCTGACTCCATCTGCTACGTTCTATCCACTTTGCCACCTAGCAGTCACAGAATAATGCTTTTAAAGGCATACAATATATAAAGTTATCCTGAAAAAATATATAATGAAATAGTTATCAAAATATATATATTTCAAAATTCTACAGACCACAGATTAAGAATCTCTGATTTGACCCAACCCTCCATCATTATATAAGAAAAAAAAAAAAACCTAGGAAATGACAAGTATTTTACTTGTAGCTAGTCATTTTGTAGGAAAATGTAATTTGATCAGACAAATGACACAGAAGATAGAGCACTAGGCCTGGAATTCAGAAGGACCTGAGTTCAAGTTTAGCCTCAGACATTTACTAGTTTAGTCTGGGCAAGTCACTTTACCCTGTTTACCTCAGTTTCTTCATCTGTCAAATGAGCTGGAGAAGGAAATGGCAAATGACTTGTGTTTTTTGTCAAGAAAATCCCAAATAGGGTTAACCAAGAGTTGAACATGACTAAAATGACTGAACGACAAAAATACATTAGGCACTTGATAATGAATATTGCTTGTTATTTCCTTTCAGATATTCTTTCTATGTAGGTTTCATTTCCTCTATTGATCTATTATTATTAGATCTATTAATCTATTGATTATGGGTCTCTTGAGGAGAGAGACCTTCTCCCTTACTCACTCCTATGAACTCACTTATTTCATGCAGTTTGTTATCAGTAGAATTGGGTCATAGATTGTGGCAATCCCCTTAACTCTCCCTTTCACTCCAATACCTTCCTTCTCCTAATCCCATTTTACTAATGAGGAATCTTTAGCCCAGGGAGTCAAGATGATTTGCCCAAGATTATACAGGTAGCAGTAGCAGAGCCATGATTCAAATCATGTCCTATCCAATGCTCTTTCCATTAAACAACACAGCTTCTACCCTGTCTCCAGAAATGCTTTATTTTAGGATACAAAGAGGGATACTGAGAGGTAGTGGGAAGACCTTTAGTTCTTGAGTTAGAGGATTTGGATTCAAATCCTTCTGGCATTTCAGTAACTTACTACTTCAGCAACTTTGGCACTTAACTATTCTAAGGTTTAGTGTCCTAATTTATAAAATGGGGGCAAGGAATTGGACTATATGATTTCTAAAGTTCCTTCCATCTCTAAATCTGTGATCCTACTATCGGTCTTTTTGAGCTGGAAGTGCCCTGGGAGAGAACTTTCTCTCAGGTGCTAAGGTCCCTGTGAACACCATCAGAGGAGAATTAGTTAGGGGGCAGCACTAATAGAAGAGCATTTACAAGGTGCAGTAGGTAGTGCATTGGGTTTAGAGTCATTTTCCTGAGTTCCAATCTGACCTTAGACACTAGCAGTGTGACCCTGATAAGTCACTCAACCCTGTTTGCCTCAGTTTCCTCATTTGTCAAATGATATGGAGAAGGAAATGAGAAACCACTTCAGTATCCCTGACAAGAAAATCTCAAATGTGGTTACAAAGAATCAGATGTGACTGACTGAACAACAACAACTAATAAAAGAACAGAGCAGAGGCAGAAAGAGAAGAGAGACATGGGGCTTTCTTATTTCTACTTTCAAGAAATCAAGCCATATTTTGTGGACAGTATTTGGGGGTAAGGATAAGAGAGTAGAAGAGAGAAAAGAGTAGCATGATGCAGGGGTGGGCTTGGATTTATAAACATCTTTCTGCCTCATTAAGGTGTCTAGCTAGGTCTCTTTGTTGGTGGCTTAAAGTAAGATGGGGAAGAAGGAGTGGGGAGTGGGGCAGGAGATACTGGGAAATACTTTTGGAGGAGCGGAGCCTCATAGAGCGGAAAACAATACCATAAGGAGTGTGTGTGTGTGTGTGTGTGTGTGTGTGTGTGTGTGTGTGTGTGTGTATGTGTCTGTGTGTGTGTGTGTCTGTGTGTGTGTGTGTCTGTCTGTGTCTGTGTGTAGAGAGGATGTGGGTGTGTTTTCTACACTAGAGCATCATCTGTGACACCAGGTTGATGGGTTGGGAATGCAAGAGAGATAACAATCTTGGTGAAGAAAGGAGAGAAGATAGGAAGGACAGAGACTTGAGGGAGGAAGCAGCTGCCCTCAGTACTGGGGTTTAGAGGTAGGGAAGACTTTTCCAGAGTGGGAACAAAATGTTTTCAAGAAGATAATTATAATCATAGAAAATCTGGGCACAAGAATTAGATCTGGAAGAGACCTTTGAAACTAGCTGAGAGAAACTGATATTTAGATTTTTAAAAAATTTTATTTTTCTTGAGGGTTTTTTGGGGGGTGGGAGGTAGAGATCTATGTTTTCTTTTGCAACATGACTTTTATGGAAATATTTTGCATAATTTCACATTTGTCTTCTCAATGAGGGAGGGAGTGGGGAGAAAAGAAGAGAGAGAATCTGGAACTCAGAAGTTTTAAAAACAAATGTTAAAAATCATTATATATGTAACTGGGAAAAATAAAAAAAATCAAATAAATGGAAAAAAACCCCTAATGCCTAGGGAAGAAAAATGACTTGTCCAAAATCAATATCAGAATTGGAATTTGAACTCAGGTCCTCTGACTTCAGATTCCTTGTTCTTTCTACTGACCTATGATTTCCTATTCAGTAGCTAAGTCCATTTCATAAGCTCATAGCATCACAGACTGAGGACTAGAAGGACTTTAAAAGTTATTGAGTTCAAACCCTTCATTTTACTGTGAGGCCTGGAAAGTAAAATTACTTGCCTAAGGTGACAACATGAAACAAATGGCAGAGTGAGGATTTGAATTCAGGTCCTCTCATTCTAAATCCTGAATCCCTTCCCCTACATCATACTATTTCTTACCATATTTTATAGGCTCTTCCTGGATCAGCTTACTTATAGTCCTAACCAGCCATAACCAAAAGGCACATCTGGTCACTTGTTCCCTTTGTTTTTTTTTAATTTTTTGTTATTTAAAATTTTTTGAATTTTTTTCATTCCATTCATTTCCAGATATATATCCCTTTCCCTCCCCTACATGATGAGACAACCCTTTCCTTCCCCCCCCCAATTAAATGAGTTTAGTAAAACTGTATGTTTATTACCTGATAGTGTATGCAACATTCTTTATCTGAGTCTTCCACCTCTGAAATGAAAGGGAGGGAAGGAAGAGGCTTGACCCTATCTATTTCTATAGATTTGCATGTTAAATGAGGAGAACCTGGCAGTAGGGGGAAGGCAAGGTCACTTCTGAGGCCCAATTCAATAAATATACATTAATTATTGATGAACCACCATATAGGTAGCTCAGTGAATATAGCATTGAGACTTGAGTCAGAAAGACCTGAGTTCAAATATGACATCAGACACTTACTAGTTATTTAACCTCTGTTTGTCTTAATCCAATAGAAAATGAAATGGCTAACTACTCTAAAGAAAACCCCATGGACATTATAGTCCACAGGACCACAAAGAAAGTAGATACCACAGTACAAATGTGGATGGAATGCTTCTAGGCACTGAGAGGGATACAAAGTCTCTTCTTTCCCAGAGCCTGTAGTTGGGTAGGAGAATAAGACAAACAACAGTAACCATAGTATATGAAGTAATATGGCACAGACTCCTTAGAAGAGGGTGGGACTTGCAGTCCAAAGACATAAAACTGGGTTTCAGTATGCCGATAGGGCAGTTACTTAACCTAAATCTCAGGGTTGATGATGCTTCCTTCATAAAGTTGTGATGGGTTAACTTTAGAGCCCTATAGAAGTGTGAATTGTTCTGATGAGAGGCAGTGTTATAAAGAGGAGAGAACATTGGATTCATGGTCAGAGTCTACAGATGCCATTTGAGCAGCAGAGTGGCATAGTGGATAGAGCACCAGGCCTGGACTTAGGAAGACTCATTATGAGTTCAAATCCAGCCTCAGCTATTTATTAGTTGTGTGACCCTGGATACTAAGTCACTTTACCATGTTTTCCTCAGTTTTCTCATCTGGAGAAGTTTCTTCATAATCTGGAGAAAGAAACAGCAAATCACTCCAATAGTCTTTGTCAAGAAAATCCCAAATGGGATCATAAAAAGGACAGCAACAATAACAACCAACAGATGCCATTTAAATTCACCTCTTCTCTAGTAGAAACCCCTTTCACAAAATCCCCATCAAATGGGCACATCTAGCCTCTGCTTTTAGACTTCTGGGGATGGGGAATTTATTATCTCTGTTGATGGTCTATTCCACTTTTATAAAGTGCTTACTTAGCACAGTTCTTGGCACCAGTGGTTATTTAACAAATGTTTCCTCTTCTCCTTCTCCCTTTTTATACATCTCTAATTGTTAAAAACTTTTAAAAATCCCCATTACTTCTAGCCTATTTGCCTTTGAAATTCCCACCCATTATTCTTAGCTCTGCTCTGCAGGACTAAACAAAACCAATTTTATCCTTCCTTCATTTGACTTGTGGCTGTTTAGTCATTTTCAGTTGTGTATTCCTTTGGGAACCCGTTTGGGTTTTCTTGGCAAAGATACTGGAGTAGTTTGCCTTTCCTTCTCCAGTTCATTTTATAGATAAGGAAACTGAGCCAAGCAGGGAAAAGTGACTTTTTCAGGCTCATATAGCTAGTAAGTGTCCAAGGCCAGATTTGAGCTCAGGAAGATTAGTATTCCTGATTCTAAGCCCACTATTCATCATGCCATCTTACTGCCTTCTTCACTCATTAGCCCTTTATAAACCTGAAGAAAGCTACATTTGTTTTTTCCCTTCACCAGGTCTTTTCTAACTTAAGGCTTAACTGATATACATAGAAAGAGCTTTAAGGCTTACAAAGTGCTTTATTTACCTTGATGCTTATGATCCTTATAAACAGCCTGGGGAGGAAGGTATTTTTTTTTTCCTTTTTTTTTAAGCTGTTTTCTTTTTTTATTAATTTTATAATTATAAATTTTTTTGACAGTATATATGCATGAGTAATTTTTTTTATAACATTATCCCTTGTATTCATTTTTCCAAATTTCCCTCCCTCCCTCTACTCCCTCCCCTAGATGACAGGCAATCCCATACATTTTACATGTGTTACAGTATAACCTAGATACAATATTTGTGTGTAAATCCAATTTTCTTGTTGCACGTTAAGTATTGGATTCCGAAGGTATAAGTAACCTGGGTAGATAGACAGTAGTGCTAACAATTTACATTCACTTCCCAGTGTTCCTTCTCTGGGTGTAGTTGTTTCTGTCCATCATTGATCAGCTGGAAGTGAGTTGGATCTTTTTTTATGTTGAAGATATCCACTTCCATCAGAATTGATCTTCATACAGTATTGTTATTGAAGTGTAAAATGATCTCCTGGTTCTGCTCATTTCACTCAGCATCAGTTCATGTAAGTCTCTCCAAACCTCTCTGTATTCCTCCTGCTGGTCATTTCTTACAGAGAATAATATTCCATAACATTCATATACCACAATTTACCCAACCATTCTCCAATTGATGGACATCCATTCATTTTCCAGTTTCTGGCCACTATGAAAAGAGCTGCCACAAACATTTTGGCACACACAGGTCTCTTTCCGCTCTTTAGTATTTCTTTGGGATATAATCCCAGTAGTAGCACTGCTGGGTCAAAGGGTATGCACAGTTTGATAACTTTTTGGGTACAGTTCCATATTGCTCTTCAGAATGGCCGGATTCTTTCACAACTCCACCAACAATGCATCAGTGTCCCAGTTTTCCCACATCCCCTCCAACATTCATTATTATTTGTTCCTGTCATCTTAGCCAATCTGACAGGTGTGTAGTGGTATCTCAGAGTTGTCTTAATTTGCATTTCTCTGATCAGTAGTGATTTGAAATATAGAAATATAGTAGATATAGTTTCAATTGCCTCTTCTGAGAATTGTCTGTTCATATCCTTTGGCTATTTACCAATTGGAGAATGATTTGATTTCTTATAAATTAGGGTCAATTCTCTGTATATTTTGGAAATGAGACCTTTATCAGAACCTTTAACTGTAAAAATATTTTCCCAATTTGTTACTTCCCTTCTAATCTTGTTTGCATTAGTTTTGTTTACAAAAGTTTTTTAATTTGATGTAATCAAAATCTTCTATTTTGTGATCAATAATGAACTCTAGTTCTCCTCTGGTCATAAATTCCTTCCTCCTCCACAGGTCTGAGAGGTAGACTATTTTCTGTATCTCTAATCTATTTATGATCTCATTCTTTATGCCTAAATCATGGACCCATTTTGATCTTATCTTGGTATATGGTTAAGTGTGGATCCATATCTAATTTCTGCTATACTAATTTCCAGTTTTCCCAACAGTTTTTTTCAAATAATGAATTTTTTGTGCATACCCTTTGACCCAGCAGTGCTACTACTGGGCTTATATCCCAAGGAAATACTAAAGAAGGGAAAGGATCTGTGTGTGCCAAAATGTTTGTGGCAGCCCTTTTTGTAGTGGCTAGAAACTGGAAAATGAACGGATGCCCATCAATTGGAGAATGGTTGGGTAAATTATGGTATATGAATGTTATGGAATATTATTGTTCTGTAAGAAATGACCAACAGGAGGAATACAGAAAGGCTTGGAGAGACTTACATCAACTGAAGCTGAGTGAAACGAGAAGAACTAGGGGATCATTATACACTTCAACAATGATCCTGTATGAGGATGTATGCTGATGGAAGTGGATATCTTCAACATAGAGAAGAGCTAATCCAATTCCAATTGATCAATGATAGACAGAATCAGCTACACCCAGAGAAGGAACACTGGGAAATGAGTTTAAACTGTGAGCATTGTTTTTGTTTTGTTTTGTTTTGTTTTGTTTTGTTTTGTTTTGTTTTTCTTCCCAGATTATTTTTAGCTTCCAAATACAATCCTTGCTTTGCAACAACAACAACAACAAAATTCGGTTCTGCACATGTATATTGTACCTAGGATATACTATAACATATTTAATATGTATGGGAATGCCTGCCATCTAGGGGAGGGGGTGGAGGGAAGGAGGGGAAAAATTTGGAACACAAGAGAGTACAAGGGATAATGTTGTAAAAAAAATTACCTATGCATATGTACTGTCAAAGAAAATGTTATAATTATAAAACTTAATTTAAAAAAAAGAAAAAAGAAGAATTGATAAATAGAAAAAAAAATAAAAAAAATTAAAAAAAAAACCAAATAATTTTTATCCAAAATGTTGGTATCTTTGGGTTTATCAAACACTAGATTGCTATAGTTGTATCCTTTTATGTCCTTTATACCTAATCTGTTCCACTGATCCACTGGTCTATTTCTTAGCCAATACCAAATGGTTTTGGTGACTGCTGCTATATAATATAGCTTTAGATCAGGTACACCTAGACCACCTTCATCTGACTTTTTTTTCATTAATTCCCTTGAAATTCTCGACCTTTTATTCTTCCATATGAATTCTGTTGTTATTTTTTCTAGGTCATTAAAATAGTTTCTTGGGAGTCTGATTGGTATAGCACTAAATAAATACATTAATTTGGGGAGTATTGTCATCTTTATTATATTCGCTGGGCCTATCCAAGAGCACTGAATGTCTTTCCAATTATTTATATCTGACTTTATTTTTGTGGCAAGTGTTTTGTAATTTTGCTCATATAATTCCTGACTATTCTTTGGTAGATGGATTCCCAAATATTTATACTCTCGACATTTGTTTGGAATGGAATTTCTCTTTGTATCTCTTGCTGTTGGATTTTGTTGGTGATGTATAAAAATGCTGAGGATTTATGTGGATTTATTTTGTATCCTGCAACTTTGCTAAAGTTGTGAATTATTTCTAATAGCTTTTTAGTAGGATCTCTAGGGTTCTCTAAGTATACCATCATATCATCTGCAAAGAGTGACAGTTTGATTTCCTCATTACCTACTCTTATTCCTTTAATCTCTTTCTCGACTCTTATTGCTGAGGCTAGCATTTCTAATACAATATTGAATAGTAATGGTGATAGTGGGAAACCTTGTTTCACTCCTGATCTTACTGGGTAATGTTTCAGTTTATTCCTTTTATGTATGATGCTTACTGACAGTTTTAAATATATGCTCCTGATTATTTTAAGGAATAGTCCATTTATTCCTATACTCTCAAGTGTTTTTATTTTGTATTTATTATTTTTAATAAGATGAACTTTCATCAAGTAATCATAAAAGCATAGTTCTTATTAATCAAGACAATATAAAAATTAACAATATTAAGATTCAAACCTAGATAACTTCTCACTTGAGATCCAATATGCTCTCAATTATCCCATGCTACTTTCCTTGCATTAGCTGATTTTTTTTTCTGAGGCATTGTAACTTGCCCAGGGTCACAATGCTAGGAAGTGTTAAGTGTCTGAGGTCACATTTGAACTCAGGTCCTTCTGACTTAAGGACTGGTGCTCTATCCACTAGGATAAGTCACCTAGTTACCCCTCATTAGCTGATTCTTTAGAGAAACAGTTCTTAAAGTGTGGTCCAAGGATTCCTGGGAATCCCTAAGACCTTTTATGGGAGTCCAGGAGACCCAAGCTATTTGCACAATAATATGTTATTTGCCTGTTAAAATAATCTTCATTTTTTCAATCATTTATCTGTGTGAGACCAGATTTTCTTCATATACTTCAACCAAAACAACATCACAACAGATTGAATACAGAAACAGGAGAATTCAGTTGGCTTCTATAAAGTCAGACATTAAAGAGATTTGTAAAAAATGATGTAAAAACAATGCCACTTTTCTCAAGACTTTTTCATTTTGGAAAATATAATTATTCTTCATATAATATATTTTTTATTTTAACTATAGAATAGCTTTGTTGTTCTTAAATAAATGAATACATATTTTAAAAATTGAACAGTTTAAATTTCTAATATGGTAAGTATTGATAGATAAAACCACCCGAAGCAAAAATACTTTGGGGGCTTCAATAATTTTTAAGAGTGTAAAAGGGTCTCAAGACCAAAAAGCCCGAGAGTCATCATCACAATCACTCTCCTTTGGACATGTCTGAGCTGTCTGGAATCTTTCCTAAAATGAGTTACAAGACTTGACTCTGAGGCTAGCTGTGTGACCTTGTAGAAGCCATGCCTCTTTCAGCCTCAGTTTCCCTATCTATAAAATGGGGATGATAAAAGTTGCACTGCCGGTCATTGTGTGGAGAATTAGTTGTCAACTGTAAAGCTCCTATGTATAAATATATTAATATAAATGGTTGTAATTTCTAGCACTAGGGCTCAGGAAGGAAATTTTTGGGCAGGTTAAGTATTACAGCCCTTAGAATTACAACACAGAAACAATTCTCCCCATTCATGTAGGCCTCTTGGCTTCTTTCTTCTGCCTTCACAGATAGTCTTGAGCTGTTTGCCTAAGCATGCATCTTTGAGATGAACAACCCTGAGAGAGAGGGGGAACAGCCCAAAGAACTCTGAGGCAAAGGAGAGGAAAATCTCCAAGCAGAAACCTAGCCTGGGAAGAATTCCCTATCTGCCTCCATAACCTAAGGCAGTAGTTGGCCACCTATTCTATGTGACATTACATCCTTCTAATTCTTGTTGAGAGCTAGGGAGATGGACTGGGAGGAGAGGTTGGGATCGAGGCTAATTGTTTGGGGACAAAGCACTGGGGAGGAGGGTAGTGTTACTAAGAGGGTTTTATGGAGGTTGGGAGGGGCACTAACTGGAATATCCCTGGCAGGGAGTGGGATCTGACAGGCAGTATGCTATCTTGGATGCACAAATCATTAACTGCCAAGCCCAGACAAAGAAGTCAGAGTTATCTTTTGAGTGATGGGAGAACCAGTAAAAAGTTGAGCATTCTCATTAATCTTTTCAGGTTACTGGTAAAATCTGTGTTTTACAAAGGTTGGGATGTTATGGAGGAAATTCAGAGGGTCAAAAAAAAAAACTAGTCTATGGACATCCAACAGTGATGGAGTCTGGCCCCGATGTTGTTGTTTAGTAATTTTCCAGTTATGTCTAACTTTTCGTCACCCCTTTTGGGGTTTTCTTGGAAAGATCCTGGAGTGGTTTGCTATTTCCTTCTTGAATTCATTTTACAAATGAGGAAACTGAGAGTGAAGTGATTTTTCCAGTCTCACAGCTAATAAGTGTTTGAGGATGTATTTGAACTTAAATTCTCCTGACTCCAGGTCTGGAACTCTATTCACTATGCCACCTAGCTGCCCTGGTACATAGTAGGTGCTATATAAATGCTACTTGTTATTGGGGAACTTTTATTATTAGAAAACTCCTTAAATCTGAAAACTGTTGGCTGTATAACATCTACCCATTTGTACTATTTTGGCCCTCTGAGGTCAAGCTCATTCACATGATAGTTCTTTGCTTTTAAAGATTGTTGTCTCTACCCTCCCCTCCCCATTCTCCTCCCAAACTTTTAAGTCTTTTCTTCTCTTAACTGAAAACTGAAAACCTGGTTCTTTAATTGCTTTTCATGTGACAGATTCCAGACAATTTCTAATTCCCTAGTCTTGTCACTTTACTGGGGTGGATGGCCAACAACTGTAACAAGAAAATTCTCCTTTCACTCATTTGTTCAACAGACATTTCTTATACCATCCACTCAACAAGTAACTACTGTGTGGGAAACGCTGTCCTAGGTACTTACCCTCACAACGCTAATTCTTTACTGAGTTAATACATGTTAACATGTGATCATAACTAAGGAGAGTCAGCTTAAAACTTCCCTGAAGGAGTTGCTACATGAGAACTTTGAAGGAAGCTAGAGATTTCAAGAAGTGTAAGTGAGGAGCAAATGTAAGCCAGAAGTGGTAGAGTAGCCTAGGCAAGGCCCTTAAAGAAGAAGATGGAGTGCCAAGTTATGGGAACATGGAGTAGTCTAGTTGGTCTGAAATGTAGAAAAAGTGAAGGGGAATAATGTGTAGTAAGCCTAGAAGAGTAGTCCAGAGCTTGATTGTGAAGGTCTTTAAAAATGTTGAGCTAAGAGGTTTGTATTTAGCTAGATGCACTAGAGAGCCATCGAAATTTCGCAAGCAGAAAAGTTACAAAGTCTGACATATGCTTTAGGAAGATTTCTTTTTGGAAGCTGTGTAAAAGATGGATTACAGGAAAGTTTATTAAATATTTAAATATATTATGTTTTAGATGCTGGAGGAGATAGGAAATTTGGATAAGAGATGAATTTTCACATAGAACTCATCACTGACAAAATTTGTCTTCTTGTAATTCCTACATATTGGAGCAATTTGGAATTTTTTCTCTTTAGATATAAGAACATAATAGGGATGTGGTACAGGATGGAGGGGGGTTAGAAATCAGACAGATTTTCTTAATTGTTGGGTACCTGAAGCTTAGATCTTTCTGGATGGACTTCCCTAAATACAAAAAGTCTAATTGTTATAAATTGTACAATGGTTACCTGGGGTTGCAAATTCTCAGAACTCAGTAAAAAACAAATCATTAGCTAAAAAGGGATCTAGGTGTGTTTGCTTTATTTTGGTAATATAGGATATAGTAGAAAAAAGGATCTGGTGATCTGGTTTTGAATTCTTATTCTGTGTGATTAAAAGTAAATTCTTTAATTTCCCTGGGCCTCAGTTTTCTCATTTGAAAAAAAAAAAAAAAAAGAACAACACTGACAACTGCCTAATTCACAGAGCCATGGTGAAGAGAGTGCTTTGTAAAGCATAACTTTATTAACAATGAGTGTGACTCATTGTTATCATTAGGAAGAAGCTTTCTTTATTTTCTGTATCATCAAAGCTGGCATGAGGGGTCTTTGTGAGCAGATGTTTCTGATATTTCTGCTAGAATTTATTTCCTTATCTATGATCTTGCTGTAATCTTCTTTAGCCATTTGACTAAATAGCATTTATTAGGTGCCTATTCTATTCTAAGCCCTGTGCTACATTTTGGGACTTCTTCTTCTACTACTACTAGAATTTATTTCTTTATCTATGCTCTTGTTTTAATCTTCTTTAATCAATTGACTAAATAGCATTTATTAGATGTCTACTGTATTCCAAGCTCTGTGCTAGGTTCTAGTATTTCCCCTAGAATTTTTTCCCTTGTCTATGTTCTTGCTGTAGTCTTCTTTAACCAAGTGACTAAACAGCATTTATTAGGTGCCTACTATATTCCAAGTCCTGTCCTAGGTTCTGGGCAGATAGAGCCAATGATGAAAAAGTTCTTGCCCTCAAGAGGTTTATATTCTATGGGAATATAGAATATATAATATACATATCATATATGTATCTTACATATTACATATAATATTTAATATATGTAAAATATACTCAAAGCAATGGGGTAGGAAACATTAACAAATGGAAGACCAGGCAGCATTTGAGCTGAATCCTGGATGAAGCTAGGGATTCTAAAAGGTAAAGATGAGAGAGGGACTGCCTGGGGCAAAAGTAAGGAGGTGGAGAATGAACATTGTGTGTTTGCTAAGAGTATTAAGTTCATTACGAATGTGTAATAAGGAAGATCTCAGATTATGCCAAGCTTTAGGTGCCAAATAGAAGAGTCTGTATTTTGCCTAGAGGTGAGAGGGTAACATTGCCAGTAGGTTTCAGGAATATTACTTTGGGATCTGTGAGAACAAAGGACAGATTTGAGGCCAGAAGACCAACTAGGGCAATAGTCCAGGTAAGAGGTGATGGGAACTTTAGCTAGGATGGTTACTGGGTGAATGGATAGAGGGAAATAGATGTGAGAAATTTTGTGTAGGTGGATTTGACAAGACTTGGAAACTGATGGAATATGGGGTGAGGGTGAGGGAAGAGTTAAGGATGACACTGAAGTTATGAACCTTAAGTACTAGAAAATTTTGATGCCTTTGATAAAAACAGGAAAATTTGGATGCGGTGAAAATAGTAATAGCATTTTTGCCAAGTGCTTTGCCCTATCCCACTGATCCGCATAACAACCCTGTGATTTGTCATTAGTATCCTCCCTTGCCCAGGGTCCTACAGCTAATAGGTTTTTGAGACAGAATATAAACACAGATTTTCTTGTCTCAGAAAACAAAGTTCTAGCCATTCCTTCATATAAGGGTGGGTTTGAGAGCAAAGATAGTGATATCTCTTTCAGACATATTGTATTAAAAATGTCTGTGAGACACTGAATTGGAAATGTCCAATAAACCTTTGAAGGTTTGGGGACTCATCATCCCTTTCGATGAGAGACAGGTGCTGTGATGAGGAGAAAGAGGTAGCTCTGGAATTCACTCTAGCATTTCTATGGATTTAATTTAAGCTTTCAGTAAAGGAGACTTGCCATTCCTATTTTGTTGTTGGTGAGTTGTTTTTCATTCATATCCACTTCTCTGTGACTTCATTTTCTTGGCAAAGATACTGAAATGGTTTCTCATTTCCTTCTCCAGCTCATTTTACAGGTGAGGAAACTGAGGCAAACAGGATAAAGTAACCTTTTCAGGGTCACACGCCTCGTGAGACAGGATATGAACTCAGGAAGATGTGTTTTTCTGTTTCCAAGGCCAGTGCTCTATCCACTATGTCACTTATGCCGAAGTTTTACACAATTAGAATGTTTTCAAGCTCTTTATTAGATTTTCCACACATTTACATCCTGTTCTCCCACTCTGAATCTTAGGTTGTAAAGCTTGGAACTTGAAGGAATTTATTCTATTCTCCCCATTTTACAGATAACAAAAATGAGTCCTGGAGAAGGGAAATGTTCTGTCCTAGGTCACACACAAATTTTAATTGATGGAGCTGGGACTAGAAATCTGGTGTATTACAGTAGGAATTCCTTTGACAAATGCTTCCACCTCTCAAATTCTGTAATTCTGTCTCCTCAATCTTACATCCTGGGCCTCTTTCCATCCTCCTCTACTGCCTCAGAGATCATGAGGCCATGTTGTCCATTTCCCTATTTTATAGATGAAGGACCTGAGACCTGGAGTCAGAAAATGCCCATGCCTAAAGTAGGATTTAAACTCAGGTCCTCAGACTCAAAAATCCAGGTTTCTTTCCATTGGAGGAAATCACATGGAGACCTAATAGATGTCTCCTACCTTAAACATTCATTCCCAGAATGCTAGACTCAAACCAAATATATTTAATCTAGGTTCAACATCCAACTCAGACACTTTTTGGTTGGCACTATGGTTAAGTCTCTTAATTTCTTTTAGTCTCAGTTTACTTGTCTGGGAAATGTGGGTGCTGATACCACACAACACCGTTATGCGGTTCAGTAGCATATGAAGCAATTTGCGGATCTTGTTTATGATTATAATTATTATTCCATTGAGGATTATTTAGTCTCCCTCAGGTGGGCAGGACATTTAGCTGCCTAAGCATGTTCAACAGGAAGGGCAAGACCCAGGAGAATTAGAATACAGAGAAACTGGCCTTAATTATAAATCTGCCGACAATGTTCACTGAGCACCTCGGACGGCAGCCAAGCAGCGTGCTAAGTGCTCCACTTCGGCCAACCATGAAATGCATCCTAAGGATATCTCCTTTGTGGGAGATGAGAGCGTGGTGGTGCGTGGGGGAGGGGAGGCCAAGGCTCCTTTCCCAACTTTCTTTTCCACTGAGTTGCCCAAAGAGGCCAGATAGGAAAGAGACTCTACAGGAACGTAGCTCTGGGTCTGCCTGTGGCTGTTTGAAGCCCAATTATGTTAGACATAATGCGCCGTGTGGCTAGGTTGTTAACTTTAGACTGTTGAATCTCCAGGGGAAGGGACTGAGTTTCCTGCTTAATAAAAATAATGGTGAGGATCAATCAGTCAGTTAAAGAGCGTTTATTAATCCATTTTTCTGTGTTATGTACTACCCTCACGGGAGCTTACACTCTAATGGAAGAGACAATATGAGAGATACGTATCATGTGATATCGATTATAAATCACATTATGTCTAATATGTGTGCACATATATAGGAAACATATTGTGTAAATTGTATGTCATGTTATATATGTGTAGCACATATTAAAGAATATGTTTGTATGTATATACACACACATATATACAAACACATGTAGTTGTTTTTTCAATGATCTCTGATGCTTTTGGGGGTTTTCTTGGAGGAGATAGTGGAGTAGTTTGCAATTTTCTTTTCCAGCTGATTTTATAGAAGAAAGAATTGAGGCAAATGGGTAAAGTGACCTGCCCAGGGTCACATAGTGAGTAAGTATCTGAAGCTGGATTTGAACTCACATCTCCTTGACTCCAGGCCATTCCACTGTGTGGATATGTGTGTATGGCACGTGTACGTAACATACACACATATACACAGAGAGACATACACAGGGCAGCTCGGTGGTGCCATAGTGCACAGAGCACCAGACTTGGAGTCAAAAAGACTCATTTTCTGAGTTCAAATCCAGCCTCAGACACTTCCTGGGATCCTGGGCAAGTCATTCACCCTGTTCACCTTAGTTTCCTCATCTATAAAATGAGCTAGAGAAGGAAATGGCCAACCACTCCATTATCTCTGCTAAGAAAACCCTGAAATGGGGTCATAAAGAGTCAGACCCAACAATGTACACACACATGTATAATATATACATATATGCCTATATATTTGTGTGCACATATTTATATATACTTACATTTATGAACACTTGAAGAACTCTAAAACACTCGTTAGAATCGAGAACTTCTCTACATAGTGTCAGATTTAGCACCAGAAGGGAACTTAGAGGCCACCAAAGCCCACTCCTCTAATTTTACCGATGAGGAAACTGAGGTCTGGAGTAGGGAAGGGCCTTGCCCAAAGTCTTATAGCTAGTAAATGCCTGAAGTGAGATTTGACCCCAAGTCATCCCTAATTCTGAAGCCCAGTCCGGTATCCACCACTTTCTGGTCTCAGGATCTTTCTGCACTTTTAAAAATTATTGAGGACCCCAAATAGCTTTTGTTTATGTGAGTTAGAGCTGTTGGTACTAATTTGTAACTGAAGTTAAGCTGTACTAGTATTAAGAGAAATTGTTTTGACCTCCAGGATCCCCTGAAAGACTCTTGGGCGGGGGTCCCTGGACTGACCACATTGTGAGAGCCACTGCCTTGCCCTATGGAGAACCCTCCAATCACATGGGGAGCTTGCATGGGTGCTGTTTCTCTGCCCCATCTCCCTGGGAGTTCTTGGAGGATCTGTAACAATAATAATAATTAGTATTAGGAAAATGCAGCATGGTGTAGTGAATGGAGGCAGGAAGACCTAGGTTCAAGCCCACCTGTGACCCTCACTGGTTGTGTGACCCTGGGCACTTTACCTCTCATACTCTCAGGCTACTTTCTCAAACTATAAATGGAGAGAAGATGCTGTCTTATACTTGTACTGAGAGTTTCCTTACCAGGAGCTCCCCAAGTGCATGGATAAAACGGTGATTATCCTGACAACTTACATTTGCACAGAACTTTAAGGTTTGCAGAGCTTCCAGTGTCAGACTAATGTTCCCCTAAGATAGGGGCTGTGTCTATCCTAGCAGACTGGTGCTACCTGAGGGTAGGCTGAAGCTGTCTTGCATAATACAACAAAGACTGCCGGATTTACACTATTCTAATTGTCAAATATCTTCTAAAGTAACTGTCCAACAGTCTCTGAATCTCTCTGTCTGTCTGTCTGCCTCTGACTTTCTCTGTCGCTGTCTTCTGCTTTCTCTGTCTCATCTGTCTTTTTCTTGCATCTGTCCTTCTCCCTTTCTCTCCTCTTCTCTTCTCTCCTTTCCTTTCCTCTCTTCTCCTCTCCACTCCATATCTCTCTCTTCTTCCATCTCTACTTCTGTTTGTCTCTCTCTCTCTCTCTCTCTCTCTCTCTCTCTCTCTCTCTCTCTCTCTCTCTCTCTCTCTCTCTCTTCTCTCTCTCTCTTTTCTCTCTCTTCTCTCTCTCTCTCTCTCTCTCTCTGTCTCTCTCTCTCTTTTCTCTCTCTTCTCTCTCGCTCTCTCTCTCGCTCTCTTTCTATCTCTCCCTTCTCTCTTCTCCTCTGTTTCTGTCTCTCACTATGTCGCCATCTCTGCTGTTTCTCCTCTCCTCTCTTCTCTTATACTCTCCTCTCCCTTACCTTTCCCTCCCTCCCTTCCTTTTCTCATCCCTTCCCTTCTCATCTCTTCACTTCTCTTCTGTTCTCTTCTGTTCTGTGCTGTTCTCTTCTCTTCCCTCCTTCTTTCCTTCCCTTTCTCTCCCTCCCTCCCTCCTTATTTTCTTCTTTCTCCCTCTCCCTCTCTTTCTCCCTCCTGCCCTCTGCCTCTGTCTCTCTATTTTTCTCTGCCTCTGTTTCTGTTTTTACCTCTGCCTCTGTCTCTTTGTCTCTCTCTGTCTCTGTCTCTGTCTCCCTCTCCCTCTCCTCTCTATCCCCCTTCTCTCTTCCCTCTTCCTTCTCTCCCTCTTCCCCCTCATCTCCAAACCCTCTAACCCTTGCTGCTCTGGTGGAATAGTGATTTTTTGGCTGCGCCTGAGTTGGAAGTGAATTCCTTGTGCATTTGTCTTTCAGGCACTCTAGGGAGAAGGGCCTCTGGCTGCTGTGCCTGCCTGGCCTTGATTTATGGAATAAAAGAGACAAAGCTCTGGGCTTTTGTGTGGAGAGCTTAAGGATTTTTCTTTCTTTTGGAAAAAAATAATTTTTCTTGGGGAAAAATCCTCTTTGAGCTCTCCAGAAGCAATTCTGAAGAGAAAGCATTATTAACTGCTACCTCATCTATCCCTACTCCCTGAGAGAGAAAGAAGGGGGCAAGTATCCTTCTCTCTGATGTCAGGGAAGGGGAAACCGAGGCACTGAAAGATCAAATGATTTTCTTCCAAGATTACCTAATGAGTCTGTGGAAGAGCCATGAGAGAGATTCTTAGGTTTTTCATACTTAATTCTATGAAAGTTCAATCAACTTTCCTAGTTATGGAGGGCATCTTGAACGAGCTTTGTACAATTACACCATTCTTTCCCTATCTTCTGTTATTTATTGCCTTTCTATGCACTCTTCCATGGCATTAATAACTCATATTTACATCACATTTTAAAGTTGACAAAGCCCTTTTCTTAAATTAATCCTGTGATGTGAGCAGTACAAGTATTGTGATTCCCATTTTAAAAATGAGGGAAACTAAGGATTGGAGGGGTATCATACCATGCTTCCTGACACCAAGTTTGACTGTGTCCCATCTGTCCTATTTCGATGATACTCCTGTGATGTCAATACCTGAGTTCTCCTCCCACTCCTGAAATCATTCCCTCCCCATCTTTCTCATTTTCAATATCTTGCTTTCCCCATGCCTACAAACCTGTTCAGAACTACCCCATATTTACTCTTTATTCAACCCTGTCATTCTCAAGCTATCATCATATGATTCACCTCCCATTCATTGCCAGATTAGACAGCGAGGTGAGGTGGATAGAATATTGGGTCTGGAGTTAGGAAGAACCAAATTTAAATGTGGCCTCTGACACTTATTAATGACTCATTTAATCTCCACCTGCTTCAGTTTCCTTATCTGTAAAATGAGGATAACACTAGTACTTACCTTTCAAGGCTGTTGTGTGGTTAAAATGAGATATTAGTAAAGTGGTTTGCAAACCTTAAAGCACTATAGAAATACTGGTTACTATTTTTATTAATAAATTCCTGGAGTCATCTGCCTCCTGGTTACCTTCATTTCCTTATCACCCACTCACTTCTGAAACCCTCGTGATTTTCTTTTCAATCCCACCACTTGAATAAAACTGTTGCTTTTTTTTTTCCCAAGGGAGCCAGAAATTTCTTAACTTTGAAATCAGATGGCTTTTTCTTGGTTATTGTACTGCTTGACTTTTCAGTAGCTTTTGACCTATTGACACTGGTCATCATATCCTGCACATCATACCCTAAAACAAACACTCTTGGTTTTTCTTCTTCCTGTTGGACTATTCCTTCTCAGTCTCCTTTTATGCGTCAGCACCTATCTCCTGCTTCCTCCTCCCAGGAACTTCTTTGGATTTTCTTTCCCCCTACCAGATTCTCTCTGTCTCTTTCTCTCATACTACATCTCTTGCTTCCGTGCATTTCCACAAACTGTCACCCACTCTAAGAACGGGCTGTCATACAGAAGAGGCAATAGATTTGTTTTAAAAATAATTTTTATATATATCTTTCTTTTACATCACCTACATTTCCTAATGTGTTCCCTCTCTTTCCCAACCTCTCTCCCTTCTTCTTTATTACCCTTTCTTCCTTTGCTCATCTCCCTCATTCCTTCTCTCTCCCTTTCCCTCCCTCCCTCTTCTCTCTCTTCCTCTCTCTCCTTCCCTCCCTCTCTCTTTTTCTCTTTTTTCTCTTCCTCTCCTTCTCTTTCTCCCTCCCTTTCTCCCATAGCCTTTCCTCCTTCTTTTCTTTTCTCTCTCTTTCCCTCCCTCCTCTCTCCCTCCCCCTCTCTTTCTCCTCTCTCTTTTGCCTCTCCTCTCCTTTCCTCACTCTTCCCCTCTCTTTTTGTCTTCTTCTTTCTCTCTCCTTTTCTTTTCCTCTCCCCTCCCTCCCTCTTTTCTCCCTCCTCTCCTCTCTTCTCTCTTGTCCTGTCCTTTTCTCTCATTTCTCTTCTTCTTTTCACTCTTCTTTCCCTCTTCTCTCCTCTCCTCCTCTTTCTCCTCTCTTCCTCTCTCTCCTCTCTTCTCCTCTTCCCCCTCTCCCCTTTTCTTTGTCTCCTTTCTCTCTTTTCCTGTCTTACTCTCCCTTCCTTCTCTCCCCTCTCTCCTCCTTTCTTTCTCTCCCCTCCCTTCCTCTGCCTTTCCTCTCTCCTCCCTCTCTCTCCTTTCCTCTTCTTATTCTTCTTTCCTCCTCTCCTCTCTTCTCCTCTTCTTTCCTCTCCTCTCCTCTCTCTCCCCATCTCTCTTTATCTTCTTCTTTCTCTGTCCCCCCCCTCTCTCTCCTCTCTCCCTCCCTCTCTCTGTCTCTGTCTCTCCCTTCCCCCCACAGACAGCAATTCCTTATGACAAAGAATAAAAAGGCAGGAAAAATACTTTCATTGCTAAATTACTAGAAAAATATAATCTATATTTGCTGCCTTCACTTCTTTACCACCCACTCACTCCTCAATCGCTGCATTTGAGCTCTATCTTAACTGAAATTACTTTAAGGACCCCAATAGCCTCTTAATTGTTAAATCACAGGATCACATAATTTAGAAACCATTGCATCTAACTACCTTGCAAATGGACAAACTGAGACCTAGAATGTGGTAAATGACTTATCCAAAATCACTCAGGCAATTTGAACCTAGATCCTTTGACTCAAATCTGGGGCTCATTCCACTACAGCAGTTTACCTCTACCCAAGGGTTTCTTCTCAGTCTTTGTCCTGTTTGATAAGCCTGACCAAATCTTCCTCTCAATGGTCACTTTGCCATTGGCTACTGAGATATGGTCCTTTGCCTTTCTGTATGTGAGATTCTATCTTCTATATAGCTTCATTTTTCCTTCTTCTGTGTCTTGGTCTCCTCTGATCTTTGGCAAATTTCATCTACTCCTATGGCTTTAGTTATCACCTCTGTGCAGGCACAAGTTTACCTTTATTTCCCCTCCCCTTTTTTTTTTTGGTGAGGCAATTGGGGTTAAGTGACTTGCCTAGGTTCATACATCTTGTATGCATCAAGTGTCCAGGGTTGGATTTGAACTCATATTCTCCTGACTCCAGGGCCAGTGTTCTATCACATGCCACTTAGCTGCCCCTATATTTTCTATATTTCAAAATAAAATCTTCAGCACCAATTTCTGCCCTGAATTTCATTTTGACATTTCCAATAGCATGTCCCAAAAGCTTCTCAAACTCAATGTGTCCAAAATCAAGCTTATTTTCTTTTAGACTTTATCTGTCAAGAGTGTCATTATTCACTGTCTCCCATCTTTTTGTTGACTCTTCCTCTCTCCCTCCTCTCTGACATCCCAGCAGTTACTAATCCTATTGATTCTGACTTTGAAACTTGTATTCAATCTCTCCTTTCTTTTCATTCTACTTCTTCAGTTCAGGCTCTCATTTCCTCTCTCCTAGTCTATCATAATAGTCTTCTAATTGGCCTTTTTGACCACAGTCTTTTTCTTTTTGAGAATGTTTTACTGATGCTTTTTAAAAAGTTACTTTTTTTCTTTTTTCTCCTATTTTTCTTTTCTTTTCTATTTTATTTTTGTAGTTCTGGCTTTTCAACATACATCTTATATTATGAAATTAACCAAATATCAATAAAATGAACAGTCAATATACAGAAAAATGGAAAAAGAAGATTTTAATGAAATGGCAGTACAAATTTTCCTGTATTAACTGTGTTACTCATCATATAGTTTTAACTGTATTATTTGCCATAAATTTTACTTATATTACTCAGTAACAGCTGTTAATAGCAATATAGTTAATACAGTTTTAAGTATATTATTATAATAATAAAACTGGGATGCCTGTTGGTTCTTCTGAACCAACCTTCTGAAATTCTATCTGATTTTTTAGGGTAATTAATGTTTCATTAATAATTTTTCCTTCCTTTTTTTTTTGTATCATTACACTGCTCACCCCTCTCCCACTATTTCCCTCCTCTCAAATAGAAAATATTTCTTGTAACAAAAAAGTCTAGTTAAGCAAAAAAAATTCACTTATTATCTATTTCTGAAAAAGTTAAATTTCATTCTGCATCATTGGTCTTCTGAAGTTAGGACTAATCACTGCATTGATTAGAATTCCTAAATCTTTCAAAGGTGGTTTCCTTTTCATGGTCATTGTAAAAAGTGTTCATATGATTTAATTTACTTCATTCTGCATCGGTTCATATGAGTCCTCCCAAATTTCTTGGAATACATAATTTCTTTTTTTTTTTGTGCTTAAATCTGCATTCAGTTTATTAGTTCTCTCTCTGGATGTGGATAGTATTTTTCATCACAATTCCTTTGAAACTGTCTTGGGACATTGTTTTGATTGAAGTAGTGAGTCTTTCACATTCAATTATCCTTATAGTGTTGCTTTTCATGTTCCCTCTTGAAATTACCTGATATTTAGTTGGCACATTTGTATGTTACATATTATACTGCAAGGACTATTTGATTTTGGACTTTATACCTCCAGTGCCTAGAACAATATCTAATATATACATTATTAGGCCTTTATTTAATAGTGCATTATTTAAAGGACTAATTCCATCAACATAAACCTAAGTTAGTATTAAAGATTCATGTATGGATGGGACACTGGCAAACCTGTACTCCAAACCTATTATAGAAGTCTGGGAATTCATCATTTCTTAAGGCATAAGGATTAAAGGTATATAGAAGCTTGAAAACAAGCTAGTGTTATTCTTGAGAATGAACCCCAAAATCTAAAATAGTTTTGTAGGTAGAAGAGAGAGAGAGTCAGAAAGGAATTGGGGCTCCCTTTTGTTCAGATTCTAGAAGGTTTATATTACATAAAATTTAGACACCTGAACATTAACTAAATTATGCATGTACACAATTATGCACTGTTGTTGAAGGCAACTTGAAAGCAAGATAGATTGAAACAGATATGAGTTAACTGTGAAATTTGGAAAACTTTTCAATAAAATATGGGTGAAGCCAAAATAGAAGCTTGTGTTGACCCATAACAAAGCATGGACATGGTAACATAAAACAATGATATGTTCAAGGATAACTAGCACCTCTGATATGAGGTTTTGTCAAGTTCTTTTCAGAATTACTTATCCATCTTTGGTGTCCACCTGTGACCCAATTCTTTTTTTTTTTTTTAGTTGAAGTTTTTTTATTTTCAAAACATCTACATGGATAATTTTTCAACATTAACCCTTGCAAAACCTTGTGTTCCAACTTTCCCTTCCCTAGATGGCAAGTAATCCAATATATGTTAAACATGATAGAAATATATGCTAAATCCCATATATGCATACATATTTATACAATTATCTTGCTGCACAAGAAAAATCAGATCAAACAGGAAAAAAATGAGAAAGAAAACAAACAAAAAAAAGTCAATAAAAAGAGAGAAAATGTTATGTTGTGATCCACACTCCTCTCTCTGGGTGTAGATGACTCTCTTCATCACAAGATCATTGGAAATGGTATGAATCACCTCATTGTTGAAGAGAGTCATGTGCATCAGAATTGATCATCCTATAGTCTTGTTGTTATTGTTCTATACAGTGATCTCCTGGTTCTGTTCATTTCACTTAGCATCAGTTCATGTAAGTCCCTCCAGGCTTCTCAGAAATCATCCTGCTGATCGTTTCTTATATAACAATAACATTCATAACATTCATATACCAAAATTTATTCAGCCATTTTCCAATTGATGAACATCCACTCAGTTTCCAGTTTCTTGCCACTATGAAAAGGCTGCCATAAACAGTTTTGCACATAAAATGGATGTGACCCAATTCTTATCTGTGGCTCCAAGAAGATGTAGCAGGCACAGCAATCATACCCTGGTCAAACTGCCTTAGCAAATGGGCTAAACTAGGTTGGGGATAATCAATGGACCTCAAATCTGTCAATGAATTAGGGGGAAATTTACCCCCAAGCATATTAAGGCTTCCCCCAGTGGAATTGCCAAATGAGAACAATTTGTTCCAGTGGTCATGAAAGCAGCTGAAAGCAGGCTCTGTAGAGTACCTTGAGCTTGGCCGTACATCAAACACATCAAAGTTATCCACTTCATCCCTGGGTATCACCAGTCATTTTAATTTTTATTTTGCCACTGGACTTTAATGACTCTGGAAGAGTATAGCTGATGATGTTTGGGAGACTTTGTGCAACTCTCTCACTTAAATCTATTTCATTTGCAAATTTCATTTGATCTTCAAAAACAAATTATGAGTGGGGAATTTAGGACCTGGGAGAGCCCCAAATACTTTGTAGTTATCCACAGCATTCCTAGAGTTACTAGAATAAGGTGACGATTTGGGTGTAGACAATCTTTAATCACAGAAAACTGAATTTAAACAGTGTAATCTTTTTTTTCCCCCCCAAACAATATAACTTCCCCTACAATTTCCTCTTTCTGGGCTTTCCTAAGACCAGCATTTTTATACTAGCAAAAGCATAATTACAAAGCAAAAATCTTTTTACCTACTGACTGTGATCATGGATTTATTTCACTCCTCAATCTAGGCAACTCTATTAGATTATATATTCCAACAAAAATGTCAACTTGCACTGATAAAGAGTGTTTGAAGTATTCCCTCTAGCAGTACTTTGTAGGTCTATTTCACTTTTTTCTGTGTCCACAAGCACTCTGACACTTAGAGACAGAGATAGGGATTATCCTTAATACAGAGAATTTCTGGATGAAGAAACTTTTTTTTTAACAATACAAATTTGCACATTCTCTGCAATTTATTAACTTAGAGAGCTGCCTGTGGTATTGAGAGATCAAAGAACTTGTCCTGGGTCTCACAGCCAATCTATATAGTAGGCACTTAATGAATACTTATTTATTTTTGTCTGAGATCAGGGATAAAAAAGTTTCCCTATCTCTTTCATAATTTTGTTTTAACCATTTCATTGGGGGAATTTTTTCTTTCCTCTCCTTTCTGAAGAAAGTCATTGGGAAGTTGCTCAGTGTTGCTGAGGGTTTCAGCTGGACTTCTCAGCAGTATGCTACTCCAGACTCCTGCCTCTAACTAGCATAGATTAGCTATCATCCGCAGGGCATGTCAGATTTGGTTGGCTTCAATTTACTTCATCTCACTCTTCCTCATGTACATTTGTTCCAAACTGTGTGATACATTTCCAGTTACCATTTGAACAGGCTAATAAAAGCTCTCTCTCTATATCTTCCCATTTCCTTTATTTTTGTTTTTTGAGATTCTCTCTCTGCTCCAATTATTTTGTTTTTACTCATCTTGTTATCCTCTTATACCATCTTTTCCCCAATAGAATTTAAGATCCTTGAAGGCAAAGATTGCTTTGGTTTGTCTTTGAGTCCTCAGTGACTAACACAGTGCCTGAATAGTTACCACTTAATAAATTCTTCTTCTTCTTCTTCCTCCTCCTCCTCCTCCTCCTCCTCCTCCTCCTCCTCCTCCTCCTCCTCCTCCTCCTCCTCCTCCTCCTCCTCCTCCTCTTCCTCCTAGAAGCAATAGATTAGATTCCCGGTTGTTTAAATCTGATTTTATTTGTGTAAAAGATGTTTTGTAATTGTGTTCACATAATTCCTGGATTTACCTTGTCAGGCAGACTCCCAAGTATTTTTAATTGTCTGCAGATATTTTACTTTTTTTGAGGTGGGGGGGAGACAATTGAGGTTAAGTGACTTGTCCGGGGTCATGAAACTAGTAAATAATAGGCTGGATTTGAACTCGGGTCCTCCTGACTCCAGGTCCTGTGCTCTATCCACTGTGCCACCTAGCTGTACAATTATTTTAAATGGAATAAATTCCTACTGAATGAATTGAGGGAAAGGAGTGAACAAGACGCAGGAATGTCTAGAAAGGTCTGAGACATGAAGTTGACCAGGGTTGGTCATCATATAAAGGAGAAAGCAGGGTCCAAATGAAAGCACAAAATATCCAGTGTTCATGTATATACATGTGCTGTGTGTATATGTGTGTCTGTGGGTTTGTGCTTAAAATATTTGAAAGGAAAGGGAAGGCTCATCAGAAATGGAGTCAGGGGCTTGTTTTGAGGAGAAACCTCGGCTGATTCTGTAGTCTTACCTAGGCTTATCCAAGGCCCAAGAAACTTTTGATTTACCAAGTTACCCTTGTAATTGAGGCTCTCCTTCCCTAAAGTCCTTTCTTATGCTGGGACTTCTCTCTTGCCTCTGTTGGTAATAGTCTTTTCTTTTCCTTTTCTTTCAGGAATCTCTTGGATAAAGACATGTTCTCCAAGTCAGACCCATGTAAGTTCCTATACTGTTCTGGGATACTATTTGATATTTCATAGATATTGCCTTGGTGGATGGGTCTTCTGGGCTCTGGTTGACCTTCTTCCTTTGTATAATAATTCTAAATATAAAAGTAGAGAATCAGTGGAGATTATCATCTCATTTTATCCTATTCCCCTGGGGGTCTAAACCTCCTACTTCTGTCTCTAGGACAGGATCAAAAGATCTTCTTCCCTCTCTCCTCCCTAAAAGGGTAAAAGTCAGGGACGGATGTATTAACCCTAATAGCTTTGCCAACCTGCTAAATGGAGAAGGCAGAGGGATGCTTCAGGTATTCCAGACAGGGAAGATGAATTAATCTATTAGAAGAAGACCTGTTCTAAAGGGTGAGATGTTTAAATATCAACTAGCATGGACCAATGGACTAGTGCTAATTCTTTCTTAGTTGCTGCTAGACTCAAATATTTGTGTTGTTCAGTTGTGTCTGCCATTTCCTTCCCTAGTTCATTTTATAGATGAGGAAACTGAGGCAAAGTTAAGTGACTTGCCCAAGTTCTTCCAGCTAATAAGTGTATGAGACCACATTTGAATTCAGGAAGGTGAGTCTTCCTACTTCAGACTTTATCTGTTGTGCCACGCATCTCCCTTGAAAAAATCATGTAAAAACTCACCAGACTTTACTGATTTGGTAGCAAATACCCCATTTCCTTCAGAGTCCCAGCAAAGCATCTAACTACTTGTGTCCATCCTCCCTGGCTCCCTGTTTCCTTGTTTTGAGTTTTGGGGTCTCCTGAACCTTTTAAGTCTATGGTAAGGCAAGTGGGAGCAGTGGTAGTTAACATAGTATGAATTTTCATTTTGTCTAATATAGTTTAATAGACTTAGAACTGGTAAGGATAGCCCATTTAATTTAGCCCCTTGTTTTACAGAGGAAAATTGAGACAGCTGAGGCCCATAAAATGGAAGTAATTTGACCAAGATAATTATAGCTGGTGTCTTAGTCTTGTGTGAAATTTGAACCCAGATCTTATAAGTCATGATTTCAAATGTGGTCTCACACAACTTATTAGCTGTGTGACTCTGGGTTAAATCTGCCTCAGTTTCCTCATCTGTAAAGTGGGAATATTTAAGTGTTATTTCTAGAATCAAATGAAATATTTGTAAAGCACCTAACTCAGTACCTGGCACATATTTGTTTCTTCTTATCCCATTCATTTTAGACTCTAAATCCAGTATCCTGTTAACTATGTCCAACTACCTTTATTACTTATCACAGAACATTAGACATTGCCCCAAGCTAATAGGGACTGGAGGAAATCCAGGACAGTCCCTTCCTCTTTTAACAGAGAAAATGTAACAGTGGACTAATGTAATAAAAGGCCCATGAAGTGATGAAATGAATACACTTCTGAACCAGGTATAAAGAGATCTGCTTTTTGATTCTGGTGCTATTGGGCTAACTAGTTGTGTGATCTTGATCAATCCATGTTACCTCTCTGAGACTCAGTCCCCTTCTCTGTAAAAAAAGAATAAATTATAAGGCTCACTCTCTTGTTTTCCCCTTCCCCCATCCCATCTTACTTCCTCACAAAGTAATTTTGAGAATTGAATAAGATAATTACATAAAAGCTCTTGGGCGATCCCTCCCTTCTTCAGAATATTCAGCTCTGAGTCTCCTCAAATTCTTCCTCTCATTGCACTTTCTATCTCCAAAATGCATTTACTCCCCACCCTCACTAACATGTGATTCCAGGGTTCCCTGTTAAATTTGTGCCAAAATTTCCCCCTTTCAGCTTCTCCCCCTTTTTCATATTCATCTGAATCTTCTTCCCTCTCCCTCACATCAATTCCTCAGACATAGTTTAGACCTTACAGGTTGACATAATTCAATTATACCAAACATTTATTAAACATCGACTATAAACTTTACTGTGGGAATACAAAGCAGAAGGAAAAAACCTAGTCCCTATTCTTGAGTAGTTTATGGTCTAATGGGAGGAGGAAGAGTTAAAATGTGTCTATTTGATTCATCACTAGGCCTACCTTGGCCCAAGATAATGGAGGTGAAAATAGAAGCCAAATTAACAAGGTAAGAAACAATGTGATATAGTAAAAGGAACATTAGATTTGGAATAAAAAGGCCCACATTCAAATCCCAGCTCTGCCAATTAGTAGCTTTGTGGATTTTTTTTTGCAAAAGATTCTTTGGGACTCAGTTGCTTAGCATGTAAAATGAAGGAGTTGGGTTAAATGATCTTAAATATAATTTCCACTTTGACATCAGTGAGCCCTCTACTGGGGATGGAGACCCACAGAATGGGGTCTAGCCTTCCCATTCTCTCTCAGTTCTGAGGATTTTCATTGGCTTGTCCCCTATGCAAGAAACTTTTTTCAATATCCCTTGAAGCTAATGCCTTCCCTGAGTTGATTATCTCTAATTTGTTCTCTCTATATCTTGTTCACACATAGTTATTTGCATGTTGTTTCTTCCACTAGGGCAGTTAGGTGGTACAGTGGTTAGAGTACTGTCCTGAGTTCATAATCTGACTTTGGACTTTTCCTAGCTTTGTGATTCTGGATAATTCACTTAACCCTCTTTGCCTCAGTTTCCTCATCTGTAAAATGAGCTGGAGAAGGAAGATAAACCACTCCAATATCTTTGCCAAGAAAAGCCCAAGTGAGATCACAAGGTGTCAAATACAATTGAACAACAAAAAACAAACAAACAAACAAAAGTTCTCTCCCAG
Organism: Sminthopsis crassicaudata; assembly: GCF_048593235.1. Classification (NCBI taxonomy): domain Eukaryota; kingdom Metazoa; phylum Chordata; class Mammalia; order Dasyuromorphia; family Dasyuridae; genus Sminthopsis; species Sminthopsis crassicaudata. The sequence continues at coordinate 285,651,450 of NC_133620.1, forward strand.
CTGAATGCCTTCCTCCTCACTTCTTCCACCTCTTCCTTCTTCAACTTCTTGTCTAAGTCCCTAATCCTTGTGTTTTTCTTCCCCCCCCAGTGTGTGTGATGTACACTCAAGGAATGGAGAACAAGCAATGGAGGGAGGTAGGTACCACTCTTCTCATCCCTCAATAAATGCATTTATTGGCCTGTCATCTTTCTGCCTCTGCCTCTGTCTCTGAAATCTAGCTGGGTTATTTCTAATTGTAGAGTCTCAATCCCCTTAGGAAGTTATGTTATCATAAGGACAGGGAAGTCAAGTCAGGATGACACTTCAAGACCCTTCTTTCATGTCATACTCATTCTGGAGTAAAGACAGTAATTCCCACTCTTCAGTAAAATTCTCAAATTCTTTTCACTCCCTTTGCCTCTAAGATTACTTTCTATCTACTTTTCATTTTCTTTGAATAAACCTTGTTAATATACTTGTCTTTCCTAATGGATTATGAGCTTTTTGTTTGAGGGCATGGACAAATCAGCAAGCAATCCCATGTAAGTCAAACATTACATTCTTTTTCTTTAAAAATTACTCATTTTGAAATTAAATAAAATAGATAAAACCCCTCATATCATTTCCATGTACACAACCCAACACAAAAAAAGAATCAATATAAAACCATGAGTCTCTATTTCATACTGTTTGCTTTTTTTTTTTTAACAACAATGTAATAAATTCTATCCATTCTTTTCAAAGCTACTCTGCTTTTCTGTGTTTCCTTCTAAATTTTCTTTTGTTCTCTGTTGTGCATTTGGGCTTACATTCTAATAAAGGAGGCAACATAGATAGGTTTAAGGATTTAGTCTGTAATTTCATTAGCATGGGGAACTCCCAAGTGAGAAAATTCTCACTAATGCAAGTCAGCACATATTGTATTAGAGAGTTGCTTAGAAACTCAGGAGCTGTGACATGTCCAGGGTCATGCAGAGATAGGTGTTGAGTCCAACTCGTCCTGGTACCAAGGTCTGCTCTCTAGTCATAAAAAGACAAATATACAATGTACCAAATATACAGCAAAATAAGGTATTTTAAACATTTCAATATTATTTTAATTTTACAGTTATATATAAAAATAGTTTTCAATGTTCATTTTTGTAAGATTTTGAGTTCCGAATTTTTTTTGTCTTTCTCCCTTACCTCTCCCTCCCCAAGATTGCAAAAAAATTAATATAGTTCAATTAATGTATGAACTATATTAATACATGTATGATCATTTAAAACATATATCCACATTTGTTATGTTGTAAAAAAAAAAATCAAAATAAAAGGGAAAGATTATAGGAAAGAAAAGCAAATAAACAAACAAAAACCCCATGAAAATAGTATGCCTCGATCATCATTCAGTCTCCATGGTTCTTTTTCGAGATGTGAATGCATTTTCTCCCTCAAATCTATTGGAATTGTCTTGGATCACTGTATTGCTGAGAGGATCTAAGTCTTTCATAATCGATAATCGCATACAAGGTAATTTTTAGAGGGAGACAGTAACTGGGGTAATTCAAAAAAAGCCTCATGTAGGAGGTGGCTGTTGAGCTGAACTTTGAAGGAATCTAAGCATTCTAAGAGGCAGGGGTAAAGAAGAGCACTGCAGATATGAAGGACAGTAGGATGGGAGATAGAATGTGGTACATAAAGAACAGCAAGAAGACCAGTTTTTATGGAAGATGAAGAAGGTTTCACAGGGGAAAATGTGTAATGAGTTTGGAAAAGTAGATGGGTCAAGGCTGTAAAGAACTAGAAATGCCAAACAGAGAAGTTTGTATTTGATCCTAGAGATAATAAATAGCCATTGGAGACTACTGAACAATGGAATGAGATGTTCATTCTGTATTTTAAGAATATCATTTTAGCAACTTAGTGGAGGGATGAATTGGAAAAGGAGGGTAGAGAATAAAGCTAGGGAGACCAATTAAAGATAGAGATGATGAGAAACTCTGAACTAGGATATTGACCATTTAGATGGAAAGAAGGGGGTGGATATGAGAGAATTTGGAGGCAGAATCAACAAGTCTTGGCAAATGATTTAGATTTATGGGGTGAGGGACAGAAGAGAGTTGAAGATGACTCTGAAGTTGCAAATTTAGGTAACTTAGGGTTGGGGAAGAAGAATGGTGGTCTTGACATCTTGCTTGTTATCAGGTATTTGATAAATGTCTATTGAGGATCCAGGCTGATGAAATCTTTTGGGAACTTTGTTAGTTACCTTTCTCAAAAACCTTCATTGGTTCCCCATTGTATATGAAATTAAGTTCAAATTACTGAGTCTGAAATTCAAGAGTCCACCAATTAATTCTGTCCTACATTTTTAATTTAATATTTCATTATACTCCTCTAGTTATTATTTAGTTAAAGCTGTGCAAACCTACAATTTTTTGTTTTCAGGGTTGCAAGGTGCTTAACAAATATTATCTTCAGTTTTTGAGGGGTGGGTGGATAGGATAGAGGTAGAATAGGGGTATCCTTGGTTGATTACCTAATCAACCTTATGAAATTGCAGGACTTGGGACATTGTTTAAAGGCAGCTAAAGAGAACCTCTTAATTGCTAGTCAATCAACTGCTCTTACACATGGTCTATAAAAGCAAGCTGGACCACCCTCATTCTGCCTCTGATTTTTTTTGATAGGTTCCTCCTCCCTCCTTAGTGTAGTGAGCAGTGTTAGGGAGGAAACAGGAGACCACCTCATGAATCCTGTGGCTCAGAGTTCCCTTAGAATTTTGGACTTACACTGAATCTTATCCCTTATCTGCTACCACCCTGCCCTGTTTTATTAAACAAACTGTTTATACTCCCTATATAGGTTTTATAATAATAGTAACAACAACTAGCATTTATTAGTATTTTAAGGTTTGCAAAGCACTTAAAATATGTTTTCATTTTTATTGTTACAACAATTCCAGGAGGAAGGTGCTACTGTTTCCTCATTTTACAGATGAGTAAACTGAGTCAGAAAAAATCAAGTGACTTGCTTGAAGTCACAAGCTAATTTCTGAGTCAGGAGTTGAACTCAGGTCTTTCTGACTGCAGGGTCAATGCTCTATCCATAGTATTATTTAGTACTTTTTTGTCTTCTGGGCGTCATTTATTCTGCTCCCTTTTTCTATAACATTTTCTTTCTCTAGTGCTGCTGCTTGAAATGTTACAAAATTTTCAAGACAAATTTCATATATCTATGGACTAGTAGAAAGAAGTCTGGATCACTCTAAAGACATATTAACTTCTTTGAGTTCAATTTACTTGTCTGCAAGATGGGGATAGCAATACTTTCATTGCTTACCCCTCATAGGACTACTGGGAGAAAAAGTGCTGTGTCCTTTAAGTGCTATAAAAATGTGATCTATTGTTATGAAGAGAGACAGTGTTGCCTAATGGTTAGACCCAGAAAGACCTGAATTCAAATCCTAGGCTGGACAACCCTAAACAAATCCTTTAATCTCTCAAAACCTTAGGCAACTCTTTAAGATTTTAAATGGTTGGGGGCAGCTAGGTGGCGCAGTGGATAGAGCACCAGCCCTGAATTCAAGAGAACCCAAGTTCAAATCTGATCTCAGACACTTAACACTTCCTAGCTGTGTCACCCTGGGCAAGTCACTTAACCCCAGCCTCAGGGGGGAAAAAAAAAAAGAAAGAAATTTAAAAAGAAATTTAAAAAAGATTTTAAATGGTTGAGCAGTTTTTACTAAGTACTAATGTGAATAGGGAGAGGGAGTTTCTTCCCTGGGAATTCCTTAGGTCTAGAATGAAATAATGAATGAATGAAAAAAAAAAAAAGCATTTATTAAGCACTTACTATGTGCATAGCACTGTGCTTAGTGTTGGGGGGGGGGTTAAAATCTAAGACAAGCCAGACTTTCAAAGATAATGTTCATGGAAAGTTTCAGCCCAGAGCTAGGAGAAACCTTAAGGGTCAATTTGGTCTGAGCCCCTCTTTTTTACACATAAAGGAAATTAAATCCAGAAAGGCAGAATTAATTCAAAGTTTTTTCAGTGACTCCAAATTTAACTTTTCAAGTTCCTTTCACTTTTCTCTGCCTCTCACAGGTGTCATGGACTAGCCTCCATCCACCCATGACTTCTCACTCTTCCAAATTTCTTTGGGTTCATGTTTATACCACTTATTATCTTGCATTACATTTTTATATATGTTCAAAGTTATTTATTAGAGGTAGATAACTGGCTCAGTGGATAAAGGTCTGGGAGGGAGGAAGACCTGAGTTCAAATTTAGCCTCAGACACTTAATTTGGGCAAAGAACTTAACTGCCATCTGCCTCAGTTTCCTAAACTGTTAAATGGGGATAATAATAGCATATCTCAGGTAGGTTGTAAGGATCAAATGTTTAAAAAAGACTTAGCTAGTTCTTTTTGTAGTAGCCAGGAATTGGAAATTGAGTGGGTGCCCATCAGTTGGGGAATAACTGGATAAGTTATGGTACATGAATGTTATGGAATATTATCATTCTATAATAAATGATGAGTAGACTGATTTCAGAAAAGCCTGGAAAGACTTACATGATCTGATGCTGAATGAAATGAGCAGAACCAAGAGAATATTGTACACAGTAACATCAAGATTATGTGATGATTGACTGTGATAGACTTAGCTCTTCTCAGCAATGCAGTGATCAGAGCATTTCCAATAGACTTGGGATAGAAAATAGCATCAGCATCCAGAGATAGAACTATCGAGACTGAAAGCAGATCAAAGCATAGTATTTTCACTTTTTTGCTTGCTTTTTCTTTTTTGTGGTTTACTTCCTTTTGATCTGATTTTTCTTACACAATATGACAAATATGGAAATATGTTTAGAAGGATTGTACATGTTTAACCTATATGGAATTGCTTGCTATCTTGGGGAAATGAGGAGAGGAAAGGGAAGGAGGGAGGAAAAAATTGGAACACAAAATCTTACAGAAATGAATGTTGAAAATGATCTTTACATGTATTTGGAAAAGTAAACTATTGAGGAAAAAACCTAGCACATTGCCTAGTGCATAGTAGACACTCTATAGATAATTTTTCCCTACCTAGATAGCGGGCTCAATAAGAGCAAAGACTGTGTCTTATTTATCTTTTCATGCCTCTAGGGTCTCATAATTAGTAGGCACTCAGTAGAAATGTTTGTGGAAAGCATGAATGCATGCATGCATGAATGAATGAATGAATGGCAGGTCAATCCTACAGGAACCTTTCAGTTTAAATGGGGAGAAGACAGAACATCACTGAAGAATCACCACAGAACACTTTTGACAAACCAACCTATTGACAAGTGGGCACATTAACAGATAATGAAGCAGAATGAATTCAGATTTCACTGAGAATTTCCCATCCCTCTACTAGGGCTGAAAAATGACTTTACTAAGCACATTACAATGGTGTATACAAGACTGTCTGGGTAGTGTTTAAGCTTACTTAAGAGAACAATTTTTTTTGAGCACTTGCATACAAAGACTGTGCTCATTTTAAAAGAGGATATTGGGAGGACACTAATTTGTCAGCCATTACTTTGTGATACTGAATATACTTGAAAATAATGACTATTTCTTTATGAAATGGTTTATAATTCTGGTTTCCCTTCCCTGTAAGTAGTCTAGTTTTATTGTTGTTATTTTGTTGTTGAATAACAATGTCTTACTCTTCATGACCCTATTTGGAGTTTTCTTGGTAAAGTTACTGAAGTGACTTGCCATTTTCTTCTCCAACTGTTTTACAGATGGGCAAACTGAGACAAGCAGGTAAGGTGACTTAAGGTTAAGTTCTGAGGTCAGAGTTGAACACAGAAAGTTGAATCTTTCTGATTCTAGACCTGGCACTTTATAATTAAAACCATGTAGTTCAAGGAAAGAACACTGAATTTCATGTCAGAACGCCTGGTCTCAAATACTAGCTCTGGCACTATCTGACTGATTATGAGCAAGTCAAGTAACTCCTCTGCCTCAAATTATTTATTTGTTAAATAAGGGGGTCAGGCTAAATCAGAGAGGTGAAAGGTAGCTGACATAAATGTTGAGGTGCGAAAGGAGATTCCAAAAGCTTGGAAAAGGAAAAGAATTTCCAAACTTGAATCCATCTCCAAGTCAAGGGGCAAAATTTATTGTAATTGTAACACCAATTGAAGCAAGTTAAGTTCCAAAAGGATTTAGCAAAGAATCAGGAACAAAAAGATCAATTTATAAGAAAAAGTTAGAGAGACCAGGAGTTTCTTGTTACTGTTATGCTAATTTTGTAGCTTAAAGATAGAAATGAGGAATGATCTAGTATGCATCTCAATATTGAATTTTGTGCTTTAGAAGTGGGTTTAAGGACTTAGTCTGGTATGTACCATTTGTATAAGAAACTCTGTTATCACTGATTAACAGATTATTAGCTGGAAGTCAGCAATGTTTGTAGGACTACACTGTGGTATTCTTATGGTCAGAAGACTTTAGGATCATTGACAAACAGATTGTTAGAACAATAACATTCCTCATGTCTGGGGCCTCAGGATTACTGCTATCTTTCTCCTAGAAGCTGCATCCTATCAATAACACTCCCAAATGTGACCTGGAACCAGATTAAAATGTAATTTGGAAATCTTTAACAAAATAAATAAAAATACAATAAAACATAGATAATATTACATTTTAAAACTGTCAAAATGTAGCTGGCAGAAATCCCAGTGGATTAGTGATCCTGTTTCTATTTGAATATACATGACCTCTAAGGTTCTATTCTAAATCTAAGATCTTTTTAATGTATATTTTTTGGTTAACATTTATAAAAATGGAACTTTGGGTACTAAAACTACTAGATTATAATGATGTGGGTAGCAATTGGTCTAGTCTATAACTTTTACTCTTGGAGAGTTGCCTAAGACAACAAAGTTAAGTGTGATAATGTTTAATATGATGGGAGCAGCTAGGTAATACAATGAATGGGGAATATGCCCTAGTGTTACAGGGTCCTGAGTTCCAAATCTAGTCTTAGACACTTACTAGCTGCATGATTTTGGTAAGTCACTTAATCTTGATTGCCTCCATAAAACAAACACAAAGAACTCAAACTCTCTAACATGATATAGGATCCCAGATCCAGAACTGAAAAGGAGTTCAGAAGTTATCTAGTTCAACATCCATTTTACAGCTGGAAACACTGAGGCTGAGTAAGGTTAAAATCACTTGTCCGGAAAATTGAGTCTCTGATTCTAGAGCTGGCAGTTTATAATTAAAACCATGTAGTTCAAGGAAAGAACACTGTATTTCATGTCAGAGAGCCTGATCTCAAATACTGGCTCTGGCACTATCTGTAACAAATGGTAGAGTTGCAATTGGAAATCTGGGTTTTTGCTTCATATTCAGGCCTTTTCCCCACTCTCTCCTCAGAAAAGATTCAATTACCCATTTATTTCAAGCGATATTCAAGAGAACAAAATGCTATTAACAGCAAATAATTTTGTTCAGTTCAGATGTTTTTCATTAGTGTCTGACTCTTTGTGATCCCACTGGAGGTTTTCTTGGCAAAGATATTGGAGTGGTTTGCCATTTTCTTCTTCAGCTCATTTTATTAATGAGGAAACTGAGGAAACAAGGTGAAGGGTCTTGCCCAGGGTCATCAGGATAAGTATCTGAGGTCAGATTTGAACTCAGATCTTCCTGATTCCAGGCACTGCAACCCCATCCACTGAGCCACCTAGTTATTCTTGTTTTATAGCACAACTAATAGCCTAAGATGGTTCTTCCTGCAAGAAAATGATGCTATTCATCCACTATCTATGAATCACTTTCCAGAGCAATATGGATAAAAAGACTTATCAATGATCAGTCAGTCAATCAATTACCATTTGTTAAGCTCTACTAAGTGCCAGAGACAGTGCAAACTGCCAGAGTTACAAAGACATAAATAAAGCCATCTCTTGCTCTCAAAGAGCTTACCTTCCATTGGGCTTTCCTAGGTAGAAAGGGAATCTTCCTTAAGTGGAAGTGTCAAGGAAAAGCTGGGTAATCATTCATTGGGGGATTTTAGAAGACTTCATATTTTAGGCAAGGATTGGAATATAAAATGCAAATTTAATTTGGGTAAGATAGGATGCTTCAAAGCTGGTCATTGAAATCTTAGAAAAATAGGAAAACTATACCATTCAGGCAACACTTCAACTATTTGAGACAAAAGCAGTACATATTCTAAAATCTTTTTTAGTGTGTGTAATGTTCGCCAAAATATTAACTAATAAGCCCATAATTACTGAATCCAAAATCTATCATCCAAATTATTTCATTAATGGAATAGAATACAGACGAGGCTCATTTAAATTCTATTTATTTAATTTAAATTTTATTTTATTTAAATTTTAAATGTTCATAATTAACCTTTAAGAGTCATTGCTAATTAATCCCAGTTTGGAAGTGGGATCCTTGAGGTTCCTTCCAACTCTAGGATTCTGTGAACAGCCCAAATTCATTTATATTCTCTTCCCTGGTTTATTTTTTGATCAGCAGTTTACATTCATAGAACCAAGAACAGTGGATTTAAAGAAGCAAAAATATGGATGTTAGCTTACTTAGATGGTGAAATGATTAGAGTGCTTGGCTTGAAAGTCAGGAACACCCAAATTCAAATCTGGCCATAGATACCTTCTAGCTGTATGACCTTGAGCAAGTCCCTAACTCCTGTTTACCCCAGTTTCCTCATCTATAAAAGGGGCTAGAATTTCTAACAAACTACTCCAGTATCTTGACAAAGAAAACCCCCCAAAAGGATCACAAAGAGGCAGATATGACTAAAACAATGATGATGATGATAATAAGAAGTCTCTTTGGGGGCAATTAGGTGATACAGAGGAAAGAGTACTGGTCTTGGAACCAGGAAGATTTGTAAATTCAAATCTAGCTTCAGATACTTACTAGCCATGTGACTCTTGGTAAGTCATTTAGCCCCATTTGCCTCAGTTTTCTTATCTGTAAAATGGGCTGAAGAAGGAAATGGCAAACCACTCACAGTATCTTTGCCAAGAAGACCCATGAAGAATCAAGCATAATGGAAAAAGACCAATAAGAAGGTACCTCCTAAGCTCTAAGTCCAAGACCTTGTGCTGCCTGCTAGAAGCTGAGGGGGTAGAAAAATCGAGCCCCTTGTGCCTGGGATGAGGGGGAGTGCTAGAGCCCTTTTCTGAGGAACTCCTCCTAGGATCAGAGAACCAAAATCCAGCATAATCAGGCCCCATGACAGTGATTACTTATCCTTCCAAGCCAAGCAGAAAGAATGTCACATTAGTTTAAAGCCATTAGGTATGTGGTGGTAGAGACAAATGCAGCCACAGCAATTTCTTTAGGCAGAGATGGGACCTGGGACCATTGCAGGAGGTTCTTGTTTAGTCCAGAGAGGATGAAAGCCCCTGTCGTAACCTCTGGCTGCTTGGTTTCATCTGAGTTTATCCATTCAGATTATAGATGTGCCTTCTAAGAAAGCTCAGCCTTCCCAGAGCCTAAATCTGTCACCACATTTTGTGAAAATTGACTCAAGATGTAATTTTAGACTAGGAAATGGAGCACTACTTGCATGATCTGCCTCACAGGAGATTGTAAATCTCCTGGTTAAAAGAAGTGGGGTCTCCTAGGAAGAGCCTTTGGTTGGGAGTGGGAGGACTCAGCAGCCATTAAGCATCTCAATTTGTCTGTTAGTCAAACGGGGATAATAATCCCTTTCCTTCTCTCTTGAGTCAGCAAGGGACATAAAAGTCCTGCCTGCCTATCAGTGAAGGAGCACCTTTTCTTGGAAGAAAGGCAGGTAAATACAGAATTGAAGGATTGCTTGGATTCAGAATTCAGGAGACTTAGGTTCAAAGTCTTGACACTGACACTGTGACCTCTGAGTCTCAGTTTACTTATTTGTAAGGTCATCCCTGCCCTAAGAAACACTGAGAATCTTTACCTCTCAAATTAATTCTGTTAGGAAGAGAAATCAGGTCACTTTTGCCTCAGTTCTTACCTAGCCTTTAATTACTGAATGGGTATTGCCTCAGACAAACTGAGTCTTGGGAAAGACCTTAGTTTAAAAGGCCAAGGTCTCCCTTTGCAACTGGAGCCATTGTCAATCGTCTTGACCCATGTCTTGCCACTGAGCTCTGGTGACTCTGAAGGAAAGAATGAGGTGGTAATGACTTTGTACAGCTCTGTTTCACTTAAATCCAATTCACTTGCAAATCAAGGCATCACCCTCTTGATGCTATTGGTCTTTTTTAAGAAGGAAGGATGAAGAACAACCTCCTTGTTCTGACCACTTTGCAAGATTTCTGGGAGGCAGACATTTTGTAGACTTTAAACATTGCAGAAATAGAAATTGATATTATTTGGAGCTACTAAAAGCCCAAAAAGAAGCTATTCCTGCCCTCGAGGAGGTTATAATCTAATGGGGGGGGGGACACAACATATAAACAAATATATACAAAGCTAGTTATCTAAAGAATAGAGAAAATTAACTGAAATTAAGAGGAGTTAGGAAAGGCTTCCTGTAGAAAACAGAATTTTAGTTGAAATTTAAGCAAAGTAAAACGGCTCAGAAGAATGGGTTAAAGGTGGTGGATTCCCCATCATTGGTGGTCTTGAAGCAGAGAGTAAATGAAAATATTTGTTATAAGGTTTGTTATGCTGGAGATTCCTTTCCAGTCCTAAGGGCACTAGATGACTACCAAAATGCCTTCTTCTAATGCTGGAACTCTGTCTTCCCAGAAATCAGCCAGAGTCAGGATCACTAAATGTCTTTATTCTTGATCTTTTACGGTCAAGGTCAGGGGGTTAGGTCTAACAACCTCACACAAACCTTCCTCCCTCAAAGGCCAGGAGAGACAGACTCAGCATCCCGAGTTTCAATTTCCTCTTCCTCCTCCTACTCCTCCTACACACGTCACTTCCCCCCCTTTGTCCCACCAATCAAGTCAGCACAGAACAGCTGGGGAGGGTCAACCTTCAAACAAGTTAATAGGGAACTGTCCAATTGGCAATTAGTCTCATGTGCTTCATTATCCAAGTGCATTGCTCAGTTCTAGCCCTTTACATTCTAACCTTCAAATTCTCTGATCACATGATTTTCTAGAGGCAGAACCTAAAACCCAGAAAAGTTATATAGCTTACCCAGGTTACACAAGTAGGAATAAGCAGTGGAGATGGCATATCAATTCAACTTTCTTGATTCTAAATTGAGTCCCGAACAGACCTATTTCCTACCTTTACTTCCCCAGGTGGTGATATTTGAAGAAGTGGCTTATGGTAGGTCCAGGTTGTTATTGCTACAACAGTTTCTCTGGTAGAAAAAAAGTTGGTGCTGTGTTGGAATCCTGTTTAAATAAAAAGAAATGTCGATTGGCCCTATTAAGGGAGACAATTGGCTTGGAAGTTTGTCTTTTTTGGGGGAATGCAGGAATGGAAGGGCAATAGAGAATGCACACAATAAATAGAGTGAAGGAACCCAATAACATGGGGATGGAAGAAAATGGGGAGCCAAGAAGAATTTAATAGAAAGGGAAGTAATGAAGACTGTGAGAATAGCTTATATAGTGCTTTAAGATTTGCAAAATGCTTTGCAAATTTTCTCATTTTATTTTTCCAACAACCCTTTGAGGCGGATGCTATTATTATCTCCACTTTGCTGAGGAGGAAAAAGACCGAGAAAGGTTAAAAGCTAGTGGTTATGTATCATTTTAATGTTGGCCAGGTGCTTTGTGTATGAGATCTCACTGGATCCTTGCAACAACCCTCTGTAGTCGGCCCTGTTATGATTCCGGTTTTACGGATGAGGAAACTGAGACTGAGCAGTGAAGTGATTTGTCTGTGCTCACATAGCTGGTAGCTATCAGAGATAGAACTTCCCAGGCTAACTCCAAGTTAAGACTCCAAGGCTAACATTCTATCCACTGTGAAGTCCTGTTTCTTGCTTTGTAAGACCATAGGCACATGATAAAAGTTTATTCAGTTGAATTAATGTGCATGTATGAATGTCATTTTGGCATTCTTGTTTGTCTTCTTGGTGTCAGGATTTATAGACAGCATGCTTCCTCTTTTGTTTTTGTGTGTGTGAGATAATTGGGATTAAGTGATTTGGTCAGGTCACATAACTAATAAGTATCTGAGGTCAAATTTGAACTAGGGTCCTCCTGACTTCAGAGCTAGTGCTCTATCCACTGGGCCATCTGCCTCGGGGTACTTTCTCTTTTAAACTTTCCTACTTCTTATTGTCAGCAGGTCTTCCCAAAGGAACCTCTTGATTCTTTCATATATTTTAACTTCTTAAAGTTTCCTCCTCTGCCCTATCTTCCTCTTTCCTTTGAGTACTGGTTCCAGTCTCCTTTGGAAAATTTCCTCTGCTAAGCAAAGAAAACAATGTATTATCCCTTCTTTTCTATTTTGGGGTACATTGGAAATAAAACCTGAGTTCAAATCCTGAATCCGCTGTTTAGTCACTTTGGAAAAGTCACAAGTTCCTGGAATCTCAATTTCCTCATCTGATCTATTGTAGTTTTATTTATTTTGTTAAATGCTTCACAAGAACCCTTTCCCATTTATTTAATATTTTATTCTTCCTAGTTTTTTACATTTGTTTTTTAAAACTTTGAATTCCAGATTCTCTCCCTTCCTCCCCCCTCATTTTCTCCCACATTGAGAAGGCACATATGAAGTTGTGCAAAACATTTCCATAAAAGTCATGACCTCATTCTATAAAATAAGGGGGTTGGACTAAGTGACCTGAGAGGTCTCTTCCAGGTCTCTCTGTAAGACTAAACATAGATTCCTCCTATACCCTATTACAATAACTAAACCATCATTTCATTATCCTGAGCAAAAACCTTCAATGGCTCCCTATTAGTAAAAGATTAAGACCAAATTCTCTGTACTGACATTTAAAAGCTTCCACAAGCTGACTTCAGCTTGCTAGTTTAATTTTGTTTCCCGGTACCCCTCTGTCAAAATCCTTAGACCTAGCCAGATTTCCTCTCAGTCCCTGGAAATAAATCATTCAACACTGACAAACTGATTGAATATCTATGATGCTGTTGGGAAATTGTACTAAGCTGATGAGGATGCAAAGATGTAAGGTCCTCCTCTCACAGAACCTTTAAGTTAATTTTGGAGATAGGACATGCAAAAACAGTAATCAAGAAGACAAGGCCACGTAGAATAAATGCCAAGTGAGTCAGTCAGGACTTGAGGAATTCCAAGGAGGGAGAGATCTCCGTGGGTTGTGGTGGTCCTAGGAAGCTATTTATAGACAGGTTTGGATTTGTGTTGGGTCTTGAAGCATGGGTAGGACTTAGATATTTGGAAAGCAGGAGAGAAGGGACTCTTGGACAAGGTGGGTGTGAAAAAGAAGAAGATGCAAAGATGTGGAGGTCAGAATGGGGGCTAGTGTTCATGAGAGTCCATAATTTTAGCTGGAGTGGAGGTTTAGTAGAAGATAAGGTTTGAATTTTAAATGGGGCAAGCAGAGGTTATTGTTGTTTGTCTTTTGTTCTCAAAGACAACCACAACTTCCGGGAAGTGATTCTGTGATATGCAAGTGAAATGGATTTGAGGGAGGGAGGGCTGTGCAAAGTCACCAGCCTTACTTTCCCCTCCAGAGCCCTCTGGGTTCAGTGGCAATATATAGATCAGAAATACTGGAGATGGCCCTTGGATTCATCAATCAGAAAGTATCTACTGAGAGTCATTATGGTGTAATGGTTAGAAATCTGCCTGGAATATCACTTGGCCAAAAGGAAATTGATCAGAGAGGCAGTGGTGGACATGGAGCAGTAGCATATTAGGGTAAATGAGTATTGTATTTGGAATCAAGAGACTTGAGTTCAAGTCTTACCTCTGCTGTGTATTGGAGGTGTGGCTACTGGTAAATTTATTTACCTCTTTGAGCTTGAATTTCATGGGGTTGAGGAAAGTAAACTTGGACTGCTTGCCACAAAAGACTATTGTCAGGAAAGTATCTGTCAATTTGAAAATATTGTAGAGATTATGTGAATTATAATTATGAACTTATTTGAAGTATGAGATTAGTAGGTTAGTGATTCCATGTTATCCTTTCTAAAAATATTTGTGTTTTAAAAGGATGGAAGGAGATGGTAATTCATTCAAAGGAATGAAACTCCAAGGGATTTTTAGATATTGTGGCAATAGGTGGCCTTAGGTGTTTGGGAGCAGGGGAAAAGGAGATCAGCTAGTACCTCTGAATTGACTCCTGGGAGTATCAGCTTCTCACGCTGGCCCTGTTTTCAATCCAAACTGGGACCTGAGGCTACAGGAGAGAACCTCAGAGAGGCAGCAATAGAAGCTTCAATACAGGGCTCCAGGCAGACACTGGTGAGGAGCATTTTTGTCAGCTCTCTGGCACAATCATGGTGAAAAGACCATTCTCAGAGGAGCTGAGGGTGATTTGGTAGATTATCTAAAATAACAACTAATTAGGAAATAAGCTTTTTGGCAGGAAGGCTTTCATTACAAGCTCATGGCATTTCATGAGGCCGGCTGGGGCAGTGGTATCTTTGCCAGTTTATCTAAATGGAACTTTCTTCCCTGTAACACAGCAAAACACAAGGCATTTGATTGGATGGAGGTGGGGTGCACTTTGTACCCATGTTGGAAGTGTATGTCAAGACTCTTGTTCTCCCTGCTCAGTCTGTGCTGCAGACAGAGGTCCTTATCTGTTGGGTCTCCATCAGCACATGTTTAGCCTTGTTCTCCCTGGACCTCTATTTCTCTATCTCTAAAGCAGGAGTTGTAATCCTCTTTTGTACTATGGACCCCTTTGGCAGACTGATGAAGAACCTCTTCTTAGAATAATTTTATTTACTTATTTTTATAGTATATTATTTTTCCAATTACAAGATGGTTTTCAGCATTCATTTTTGTAAGATTTTGGATTCCAATTTTTTTTCTCCCTCCCTTCTCCCCACACTAGCAAACAGTCTAATATAGGATATACATGTACCTTCATTTTTAATATATTTCCATATGAGTCATATTGGGAAAGAAAGATCATAACAAAAGGGGAAAATCTTGAAAAACAAAACAAAACAAAAGAAAGGTGAAAATGGTATGTTTAGATCTGCATTGAGTCTCCAAAGTTCTTTCTCTGGGTGTAGATAGCATTTTCTCTCCAAATTTTATTGAAATTGCCTCTCAGAATAATTTAAAAAATGCATATAATCCATTGTAGGATTGGGAAAAAATCAAATATACTGAAACAAAGATAATTACATTTTTACAAGGCCATGGATCCCACCTTAAAACAAAACAAAAAAACAACCCTGTCTAAAGGATCTGTCTCATTATTTTTATCAGCCATATCATAGGAGACTCATGAATGTAATGAAGAGAAAAATCTCAGGAAGTTCTGGGCTCTAATCCACTTTTGATATATACTGACTCTGTGATCTAGGCAAATTTCTTGACCTCTGAGAATCCCAGGCTACTTTCTGCTTAGAAATTGCAAAGTAGGTCCATATCTACATTAGTAGAGGAAGTTTTCTCCTTCCACTAAAGAAATCACAGGTCCAGGCATTCATGACATGCAAGACTGGAAGATAAAATGGGTTTTTCATAAGGAATATATAGAAACTTGCTATACTGTTATAGCTATACTGCTAAACGATCCAGAGGAACACCTCCAAGATTCATGGTAGATTCATGGGAAGGCATGGAAGAGAATTACATAGGTTGAGAAGTCATGGAAGTGCTGCAATCTGCAATGATAAAAAGAGTATCCATCTTTAGGAGATCTGTATCTTACAAATACAGTTTATCTTCCTCTCTCCTTGAAGGACAGAGTCTTTGTATCTCAGTGTAACCATTTGAAGACAGTGTAACATAGTGGATCACAACATGTGCTGGACTAGCTGTGTGACCATAGGCCAGCCTGTTAGCCTCACCAAACCTTAGTATTATCATCTCTAAAATGGGATGATAATACTGTGGGGCCTATTTCACAGGGTTTTGAGGGTCAACTAAGATGTTATCAATCAAGCTTGAACAACTATTCCCTTGTATATGTATATATAAAGTAAATAGTATATTATATAATATATGAGTATATGTATATGTATATATGTATATAGTGCCATTGATCAGTTATTATTAATTTTGTTTACAAAATAAAAACTTTACATTTATAAAATATTTTTGAGCTCCTTAGAGTCTTGGTATTACCCATTCCCTATTCTTGAAATATATTCTGCCTTATTTCTGCTTCACAGAGCACCTTCTTCCTTTAAGATGAAGCACAAGTCCCACCTTTTACCTGAAGCCTTTCTTAGGAAGCTAGATAGTGAAGTGGATAGAATCCCAGATTTAATCAGGAAGATCTGAGTTGAAATCCAGTCACTGATATTTGCTAGCTTCAACTATAAAATGGGAATTATAATAGCGCCTACTTCCCCAGGGTTGTGAAGTTCAATTGAAATAATTTTTTCTTCTTTTTTTCATTCTCTTTTATTGAAATTTTTATTTTAAAAACATATGCAAGGATAATTTTTCAACATTGACCCTTGAAAAATCTTGTGTTCTAATTCCCCTCCTTCCCCCACTCCCTCCCCTAGATGGCAAGTAATCCAATATATGCTAAACATGGTAAATATATATATTAAATCCAATATAGACATATATAAGAAATAAAATTTGTAAAGTACTTAGTGTTATGCCTGGTATTTATTAAATTATAAATTAAATTATATTCCTTCCTCCCACTTGCTAGTGCTCTCTCCTCCAAACTATTTTGCAACTTTGTATTTAGGCTGTATATATTTTTGCATGTACTTGTTATCTCCTTTTCCCCCTATTAGAATAAAAAATCCATTGTATGTAGGAATTTAGGACTTATTTCCCCAACATAGTTTCAGGCACATAGTAGGCACTTAATAAATACTTACTGATTGATGGGTCAAGGAGGTCCAAAGCTCCCACATTCATAGAATACAGACCTCATGGTATAACCAGCTACATGATTTTGGGCAGTTTGGAAATTAAAGAGTCTCTTTGCCCAGAAGAGCTCTGGACTTCAATTTTCTCCTCTGTCAAATGGGACTAGAAGGTCTCCAAGGTCCCCTTTCAGCTCATCTGCTCCTATGGTTCTAAAATGCTAAGATGATTCCCTGGGGATGTGAGATTGGCCAGTACTCACTGTGCGGTTTCAGGGCAGACCTCTTAAAGCACATTTGCATTTTCTATTTTTATTTGAGGCAGATTGCTTTCTGGCCTCTAATTTTAATCCCGGTTAATATGATTCACTAGGGCCTTGAGTTTATATCTGCCACATAGCTTTTAGAATCTCCAATTAGGGAGCCATCAATAATATATGGAGATTATAGGGGGAGCAACAACTGGGGAAGGGTAGACAGCTTGGAAATCAGAACAAACAACTTGTCAACTTCAGGCTCATTCCCACTGCATGGACCTAGCCACAGTGGGACCTTTCAGCTGGGGAGGAGGCTTGGAAGCTTCTTCTAATTGTAATTTGAGAGAAGCAGGAGTTGTTTTAATTCAGCTTCCATTAAGACCATTCAACTTTGCAGAAATCCACCCTTCGGTGACTAGTTGGGAAGCTCTGCAAGCTCTTGCTGAGCCCATATGGTCTAAACCAGTGCCTGGCACAGTCAACAGTGTTTAGATGGATAAGGTTTGTCTCCAAGGTTCCTTCCAGCTCTAAAATTTTGGGATCATCTGTTGGAAAAAGGAGGAGGAGATGATAATTTATGTTTATAACACTCTGAACTTTGCAAAGTGCTCTCCACACATTATTTTATTTAAGGTGCAGCTGTCCACACTTTCTTCCTCTATAAAGGAGGACTTTGGCCTAATGTCCCTTCCAGCTCTGATATTCTCTTTTGTTGTTTTCTCCCCAAACTGAACATCTTAGAGTTCTAATACCCAATACCCAAACCTGGCCCTGAAGTAGAGAGGGGGAGGGGAAGAAAAATGCATTTATTGGGACACTTAGGTGGCACAGTGGATAAAGACCTGCTCTGAAGTCAGGACGGCCTGAGTTCAAATGTGGTCTCCCATACTTAATATTTCCTAGCTGTATGGCCCTGGGCAAGTCACTTAATCCCATTAACTCCTCTTCCCCCCAAAAGCATTTATTAAGCTTCTATTATGAGCCAGGAACCATGCTAAGTGCTTTGTAAATATTATCTTATTTGATCTCATTTGAGAGAGAAGACAACTCCCTGTAGAGTTGGGGGACCACAGATGTAGAGGACTGAATCCAATGTGAAATTTGTTCAATATGTTGCCTAGTTTTGGTTAATTTTTTTTTATTTTTAAATAATTATAAGGAATGGCTCCCTGAGGTGGGGTAGAGGGAATGATATAGTGGGAAATGTAGATGATATAAGAACAAAGGATTCACAAAAATCATTTAAAAATCCTAGCCTATTCTAATAAATCTTCCCTAGACTATTCATTGTCCAGGTCCAAGTCACGTTAGAGGAACTGAGGTAGTTCAATAAGCAGATGCAGTGCTGGGCCTAGAATCAGGAAGACCTAAGTTCAAATACTGCTTTACCAGCTTGGGGACCCTGGACAAGTGACTTAATCCCTATGTATCTCAATTAAATGGGGATAATAATAGTAATTACTTCCCAGAGTAACTCAAATAAGTTAATATTTGTAAAGTGCTTAGCTCATTTTTTAGTCATGTCTGACTCTTCAAAACCAAGTTTGTGGTTTTCTTGATGAAGATACTGGAATGGTTTGCTGTTTTCTTTTCCAACTCATATGACAGATGCGGAAACTGAGGCAAGCAGGATTAAGTTTCTTGTCTAGGATCACACAGCTAGTAAGTATCTGAGATCAGATTTGAACTCATGAAGATGAGTCTTCAGGTTTGGCACTCCATCCACCTAACTGCCTTTGCCTAGATCATAGAAAGTCTTTAATAAATGTTTGTTTCCTTCCTTCCATCCAAACCAAAATAATCCAACAGGTATTATTTGAGTATCTACTATATGCCAATCACCATACTAGGCATTGGAGGAAAGGATAATCTTATTAAGTAAATAGTATGATAATGTGAAAGGGAGAGAACATAACCAATAGTGGCATGAGGAGTGGTTTCCTGTAGGTTGGTAAATGAGTTGAACTGAGAAGGAAATTAGGGATTTGAAGAGTCAGAGGTGAGGTGGGTAGATATTCCAAGCAAGGAGAGCTGCTTGTGCAAGAGTCAAAAAACTGTGGAATAAACTCTTCTGTAAGGAAACAAAGGTAGGAAAAGTAGACTGGAAGCAGATTGCAAAGAGGGACTCTGAAAAGTTTTCCTCTGACTCAAGAAGACATCCCCAACCAGGGAGAGTGGGATGTTATTGGAAAGAACCTCTGGACTTAAGAGTTGAGAGAGTTAGGTTTAAGCATCAGCTCTAATAGTGAGCAGCTGTATGACTTTGGGCCGATAACTCCCTCTCTCCAGCCCCTGTTTTCTTACCTGTAAAATGGGGATGATAACACTGGCACTGTCTACATCATGTATGCTAAGTACTTTGTAAATCTTAATGTTTTACATAAATGTGAACTATAATTCTAGATCAACTAACAAATATTTACTGAGCCCCACAATATCGGCACAGCATGGAGCTGAATGCCCAGAAGAAAAAGACTTACTAATAGCAGTGCTTTAATAACTTAGTAGATAAATTTGAGAGAATTGCCTGAGCATCAGAAGTTAAAATAATTTCTATAACAGCTATAGATGCTATAGCTATTAAGAGCAGGATTTGTGTATTGGATTTAAGAGCTGGGTAGTGCAATTTGGGCTTAAAGTCAGTAAGACCAGAGTTCAAATTCAACCTCAAACACTTTCTTGCTATGTGACTGAGGACATGTCTTTTTGCCTCACTTCATTTATCTGGAAAAATGGGGATAATATAGGAGTATAAATGTTATTATTTGAACCCAGATTTTCCTACCTTTAAAGTCCAGCACTATATCCATTATGACTCACTGCTTCTCTATACATGAAAAAAATATATACCCAACACTATATGACAATTCATTGACAGTAAATGCCCCATTATTTTTACTGATCTGTGTTAAGGGCAGGTTTTTTATATTTAATATTTTTATTTTCTCAGTTACATGTAAAACATTATTTACATTTGATTTTAATCCCCTTTAAGAAGGCATGTGTGAAGTTATGCAAAACATTTTCATAAAAGTCATGTTATAAAATAAAATATAGATCTCCCCCAAAAACAAAAAGCCCCCTCAAGAAAAAATAAAGAGTATGCTTCAATCTGTATTCAGACACAATCAATTCTTTCTCTGGGTATGGATACCATTTTTCATCATAAGGCCTTCAAAGTAGTCGCAAGTCATTATACTGCTAAAATGGCAAAGTCCTTCATAGCTGATTATCTCATAACATTGCTATTACTTTGAATATTTTATTTTGCTTGAGCTCATGGAGGATTTTCCAGATTTTTCTGAGAGCATCCTATCATCATTTCCCACAGAACAATAATATTCCATCATAATCACATACCACAATTTATTCAGCTATTCTCCAATTGATGTGCATCCTCTCAATTTCCAATTCCTGAGAACAGGTACCATTTCATTTTGCACAGTGCCTTGTACATGGAAGGTGAACTTAATAAATGCTTATTGATTGATTAATACATATGTCCAGCATCATGAGTCAGAGATCTGATTTAGAATCCTATTATTATCTCTGTGAGCTTGGCCAAATTGCTTAGCTTCTTTGGACCTCAGTTTCCTCAGCTATAAAATTAGGGGCTGGATTAGGTGATCCCGAAGTTTTGTTCCATTAATAATCCTATGACTTTAAATGTTTGTTCAGTTGATTTGCTGAATTGAACAGAAACTGAACCGGGTGCTGGGAGTGCATCCTAACCTCCACTCATTGCCCCTCCCAGTCTTCCATGGTTATTTGAGTGTGCTATTTATGAGAGAAGACTGACCCCTCACTCCAGCATAATTGAAACCAAGTTGAACTCTTCACAGGGTCAACCTTGTTTAGTGCAATTTGTGCATCAAGATTTCAGGGCCCCAGTTGAGCTTGATACATGAGTCACTGGCACATCAGGAGACATATTATGCACACTTCAAGCAGCTCTTGCTCTGTTTCCCTGTTGCCTAAATAATCTCCCTTTCTGCACTGTGTTGACAAAATGAATTTTCTTCATAGATCTTGCCTCTCAAATTGTGGCTTCTTCCTTTTTCTTTCTTTGGTCCTGCTCTCCCCCTTTGACTATTGAACTTTTATTTATTTTTCTTTTCTTTTTTTCCTTCTGGCCCTTTTTCCTATGGGTAGTCAAGCCGGAATCAGACTGGCCCAGATTCTTAAAGGAACAGTTTCATTTTTCCATGTCCAGCACTGTAGCCTCAACTAAACTCTGGGCTTGTGCAAAAGGTATCTGGAAAGAAATCAACAAGTATCAAGTTTAAATAAAGGAAATGTTGATTGTCTCTATCCAGAGAGACAATTAAATTGGAAGCTTGCTTTTTGGGGGACTAGAGGTTGGGAAGGGTAATGGACAACCCACCTATAAGTAGAGTGAAGGAATCCAGTGTCATGGGGGGGAAAGAAAATGGGGAACCAAGAGGAATATTAGACAGGGAAGATGATGAGGACTATGAGAATGGGTTTTGGATGGCACCTGTGGTTTTATTGATAAGAGAAATTCCAATAAGGAAATTGATTTTCTAATAGTACAAGTATGAGCATCCAGCATCTGCTTTGCAGTTCACAGTCTTAGAAAATTGATTTGGACCACTGAGAGATTGTGTGACTAACCCAACCACACAGCTAATATTTGTCAAAGACAGGGCTTGAATCCACATCTTCCAAATTCCAAAGTTGTTGCTTATGAGAAAGAAGGCTTTTAAAAAGTTTTGACAGTGGCTTTTTTTTTGTTCTGTAGTTTTTTTTTCTATTATCATCTATCTCCCTTAACATTTCATGATCCCTTTTAATAAAGACAAAAGCACAGTAACTGTGTTTAAGAGCATGTGCTTTCTTCTCTCTCCATAGACTCATCTTCTTGAAAGTTAGAATGGTAAAGTAGTTAGAACCTAGAACTTAGAAAGACCGGAGTTTAAAATTCTGTCTCTGATGTTGATCTGATATTGACTGTGGGTCTCTGGTCAAGTCATCTAGCCTTTCTTTCAATGTCCTGGACACTGAAGCTTATTGATTATTGAGTTGTCCATCCACAAGAGAAGGAGAGATTTCCTTACAGCAATGAAAGTTAAAAGTCCAAGTCACAAAATAAAAAAAAATCTGAGTTGATGTTTCTTTTTTTAGTGGTTTTCATTCATATGATATTAGCAATTGTAGATATTGTTCTACTCTTGCTTATTATCATTTCATACAAGTCTTCCTATAGTTCTCTAACTTCCTCATTCTATAATCTCTTGTCATAATATTC